>NC_134855.1:110458471-110685971 GCF_049852395.1 Peromyscus maniculatus bairdii
TGCAGCTGTGAGGAACACGCTTGAACCAGCCAATCAGAGGAAGGGGCTCTGGAGACAACCAGGTGTGCCTCACAGGTCTGAAGTCAGGGCTTGGGAGGGGGACTCACAGCTGGAAAACATTCCTGCAGCCCTGGGGCCACTCTGTTGGGGCTCCACTTGATTTCCTATGACTCCTTTGGGCTTTCCTCCTGCTCCATACCCAACCGGGCCAGACCTCTCCAGTTTCAAAGTCTAGAACTTTCATAGACCTTGGAGAGAAAGAGAACTTAACGGGCCCAGCCTGGGCCAAGCATTTGCCCTGATGGCCACCAGCCCATAAGAACATCTGCTCTATTTGGAAAAGTGCCCTCCTTCCGGACAGATGAAACCCCAAGTCCGGGCACAACTCAGGCTTCTCTTGCACCCACCCACTGCCCTCCACGTGCCCAGGGCACAAGCAGACAACACACAGCAGCCCGTGTCTACCCGTGTCCAGTCCGGGTAGGGGCAGCATACAGTGAAAGGAAGGTGAGTGGTGTACAGCAATCCCCTCTTCTGACCCCAAGCTTGAGAAAAAAAAAAAAAGCTCAAGAAGCCACCACCTTATCTTCCTCAAGCAAATCACGCAACAGTGGCGTGGGGACACCAGATCTGGGCATAGTCTATTTAAAAGCCTGGAGCCCTTGCTGGCAAGTTTGGCGAACACAGTGAACAGAGCTGAGAGATGTATGGCTGTGCATAGCTATGGAAGAACATGGAGGTCAGAGCTTAGTCTGAGTCCTCCATGCTAAGGTGTAACTACGGTGGTTTGGGAGGACTCACTATTGAGCAGTCGACGGCTTGTTCAATGGTTGGAGGAAGGAAGAGTTCTTCCTTGTGAAATCTCCACTTCAGACACTTGGAAATATCTGGCTGGCAGGGGTTATGTCTGCTCAGAAAGGCAATCACAGTTTTCCTCTTTGAACTCTGCTTGAACCCACTCTCTATAAATTGGTTTGTGTTTTTCTGGAATCTGTTTGTAATTGCCAACTTCATCCCTATATGAGATGTAAAACTCCGTCTGTGTTTCTGGAGCTCCTCAGGTCTCCCCTGCATTTGGTTTTTCTCCTCAGTCCTCACTCTCTCCTGCTCTGGAAGAGACTCCGGGCCTCCTTGGGCACCGAGGGACTCGCCTGGTGGACCATTGTCCTCTCTGGTTTTCCCTCTTTTCAGAGCTCCTCTGACCCAGTTCCCTCCACTGCTCTTTCCAGCACTGTTTGCATAGCTGGGCACACATCTCAAATATCGTTCTGTTAGAAGTCACAGGACACTTTCTCCTCTTATAGTTGGAAGTAAATGGTTGTAATTGACCTTAGGATATTTTTGGAGACATTGGGTGGGTTTTCTGTTCTATATTTATTATCAGTTTTCTGATATGAAATAATTCCAACTTGATTTATGCAAGGCATAAATTGGATGGGCACTCTTGGCAAGAGGGCTGATGGATATGTGCACAAGTTGGCATGAATGATTGAAGTCTCCTCTGGGGTAAGAACTCTCTGAATTTCTTCTAGCCACTTCCAACAACAGGGTGTTATCTTTTTTTCTTTTTTCTCAGAGATTATTGGGTTTCTTGTTATGTCTTTGTGTGTGTGTGTGTGTGTGTGTGTGTGTGTGTGTGTGTGTGTGTGTGTGTGTGTGATGTGATGTGATGTGATATGACTTAAGCAACTATTTGGTGGTATTTTGGAAAGGTTTAAACAAGACAGAAAAATGGATTGCCTTATTTGGGAGACCTTTGGTTAAGGAAGCTGCTGGGGATTTGTGGGGCCAGGTTGTTAAAAGTAGGTAAAAAATCCCTGAACACCGAAAGACCCTCATGGAAGGTCATGGTAGATGCAATGATTTTGTGTGTAGTTAGGAATCTCTTTGATGAGCTGTAAAACTAAGAAGACTACGGGGGCTGGGGAACTTGGAACGGCAAGCCAAGAGCAATCTTCACAAAGGGTTTTCAAAGTGCTTCCTACCAGGCAGGAAGAGGCAGAGCGGGGACGCCTGAGTGAAGTAGGCTATTGAGAAAATGATGTGCTATTTATGTCTCTGATTAATAGCTGGAAACCTTTTGGGGTGTTGGTAAGGATCCAGGAATTAGGAGACACACATGCAAAAGAAAAAAAAGACAACAAATATTGTCAGCATCATTGGGGAATTGTGAAGCTCGGTCGTCAGGTCACTTGCGTTGTTCTCAGCAGGAGATGAAGTTGTCACGTGTAGAAATTGCGGGATGAATGGAGATGCCTGCCTGTGTTTTAGGGATGCTGCAGAGTGCAGATCAGTGAGAGAGTCACACACTGTATCTTAAACTCTCTCAGTGACTAAGGAGACCAGGCTAGCACATCCACTGCTGGTCCAGCTATGAGCAGGCACTCGGTACCCATGGTTCTTGGGCTTTGCTGTAAAACGAAGAAAATGACACCTGTGGACTAACCTCCATGGTTCTGACTTAGAGGTCTGGAGCTCGGCCTGGGTTTGTGGCTTTGAAAGCTTTTCCAGGTGATTCTAAAACACAGAAGAGTCCGAGCACCCTCCTCGTGGATTTCCTTACTCCTGTAAACATTTAAAAACGAAGTTGCTCTTGGCGGTTGGGCTGATCACGGAGAACTGAGTTTCTACTGAAGAGTATGTTTGTTAGCAACCAACTAAAGCACACTGGAATGTTCTAAGGTGTTCTTCAGCTGCGTAATTCCACTACGTGAGGAAGTAGGCATGTGTATAGAAAGTCATAAAACCTTAATCCTGAATTTAATTGAATGTAATTTTCTGAAATCATTTAAAATCACAGGGGTTTTGTGAATGCTGATAAGAACTAGGTACACATTTGTTTTAACAAAGGTTAAAATCTGTAATTTGCTCCCAAACAGAAACAGGCAACGGTTCCCATTGTGGATGAACTTCGGTGAGGAAGAATAATTTCTTTTCACTTAGATTCTGGCGCATAACAAATCGTCCCCACACTTAGTGGTTTAAAGCGATAGTGTTCGTTATTTTCCATCAGCCAGTGGGTGAGGGGCACTAGCCTACTGATGTGAGTGGGCCTTCGGGAACCTTGGCTGCACTTGCGGGCATGACTGAGGTCAGAGTGTGAGCTGGGTGTGGGCTGAGGGGCTTCCCTTACCTGTCTCTTGTCTTTTCAGCTATAGAGGCAACAGGGGGAGGGGACATGTGATCTCATCCTCTAGCAGGCTAGCCTGGGCTCACTCATATTATACACACCTTTAGGGCTCCAAGAAGGCAAACGCAGTGCACAAAGACTCTTTTTCATCTCTGCTTGTGCCGTCCTACGGGTCAGTGAGGACCAGTCCCCGAGGTCGCCTCGCTCTGCCGTCATATGTACTCTGTGTCACCAGACAGGACGTGGTAGGAGAGTTATTTTAGATAAGAGAAAATTAAAGAGACACAAAAGTCAGCAGGGTGGTGGTGGAGCACACCTTTAATCCCAGAACTCGGGAGGCAGAGCCCGGCAGATCTCTGTGAGTTCAAGGCCAGCCTGGTCTACAGAGTGAGTTCCAGGAAAGGCGCAAAGCTACACAGAGAAACCCCTGTCTCAAAAAAGTCCAGAGATAGAGAGAGAGAGAGAGAGAGAGAGAGAGAGAGAGAGAGAGAGAGAGAGAGATATCAAATACACTGGACGAATTATCAGGATTTCCAGATTGAAAGAGAAGTGTAAGGATATTTGGGTATTTGGACATTATATTGTTGTGCCCAGATCGTGACCCCCAGAGAGACCACCAAAGACGAGCATGCCGGAATGCAAAAGCAAGGTTTAATACTGGATATCCAAAAGCAATACAAGCCTAGGCAGGGACTTCGTCCAATACACCCAACGCAGTGGAGGCTGGAGGAAGCGCCCACCTGTCTGCAAGCTCAGTTTTTAAAGGGAAAAGTCACAAGGTTACATCATTTAGGGGTGCTAGTACAGGTACAATTCTGATTGGCTCGCTTCTAGGGACTTCTAGAAATTACTTCTAAGGGAGTGGTTGCCCGCCATCATTTCTCATTGGCTGCCCTCAGGTGGGGGCATTTCTGTGGTCAGTTACCCTGGAAACCAGGGAGAGGACATTCCATAGTCTGGCAGGCATTACCTCGTGACTATCTTGTGGCTCTGTACTTTTACACTTCCTGGTTTCTGGAATCTGAACTGACTGGTCTCAGTAACTTCTGGCCTGTTCCAGTAACTTATGGCCTGTAGCTAAAAGGAGCAGTCTTAGGCCTTTAGTTTTGGGGTGAGAGCATTTTGGTCTTATTTTGGTTCCACAATATTTGGCATTTTACGTATTTTCCACTTGTGACACTGTGGCTGTGTAGGCGAATACTATTGAAAGGTACATACTTAGGGCTGAGGAGATGACTCAGTCAGTAGAGTGTTTGCTGTGCAAGTTGAGGAACTGAGTTCAGATTCCCCGGGACCCACGTAAAAGCCTGGTGCTAAGCCATGGGGTCTATCCTTTGAGGCTCTCCACTTAATACCATTGCACTGAAGGTTATTAGCATCTCTCTCTCTCTCTCTCTCTCTCTCTCTCTCTCTCTCTCTCTCTCTCTCTCTCTCTCTCTCTCTCAGTCACTCAAGCTGGCCTAAAACTGGCACTTCTCTTGCTTTGGTGCCTTGAATTTTTTTTTTTTTTGCTAGAATTACAGATGTGTGTCTCTTTTTTTTTGTTTTTTTTTTTTGTTTTTTTGTTTTTTTGTTTTTTGTTTTTTTTGAGACAGGGTTTCTCTGTGTAGCTTTGCGCCTTTTCCTGGAACTCGCTTTGGAGACCAGGCTGGCCTCGAACTCACAGAGATCCACCTGCCTCTGCCTCCCGAGTGCTGGGATTAAAGGCGTGCGCCACCACCGCCCGGCAAGATGTGTGTCTCTTTAACTGGCTCTCAATATGAATTTGGAGTGGACACAAAGTCTCAGTCCTTAAGAATAGCTCATCTGACGGGTAATGCCTGGGGGGGGGGCACTCACCAACCTAAGACAGAGCACCTGTGTGGCCTGGGCAGGCGTCTCCATGATGGGTAAGGTGACCTGCTGATGTCCCACGCAACCCAAATCAGAAGCTCATTTTTTAATAAAAGAGGGACCTTTAGGTCCCTGGCCCCCATTTTGGGTAACTGTTGCCTTGCTTGTGGACCTTGACCTTGATATCCTCCCAATGCTAATTCCCTGCCAAGTTCCACCCTCCTGAATGCTTAAGGGAAGTTCCTTGTCTGTGTATCCTGAATAATGGGTGTTAACAGCTTAGATGTAAGATTGTAAAACATCAGTAATGGACTTCTGCCCTCTGGGGTTCTCCCATTGTGCTGTAAGCCTGTATTTAAGACCTCCTCCCTCCTTCAATAAATGACATTCCGCATTTAAAATATATATATATATATATATATATATATATATATATATATATAGAGAGAGAGAGAGAGAGAGAGAGAGAGAGAGCGAATGTAATCTATGAATGTAATCTATGAATACCACAAATATGATTAATATCATGAGTGTAATTAATGAATATCATGAGTGTAATTTAAAAAATAAAAATTAAAAAAAAAAGAATAGCTCATCTTCACTGCCATTGTGTGGCAGCCCCTGGGTTAAGCACTTCAATGCATGCTCAGAACAGCACTTTGAGGGAAGTGGTGGGACACTAAGGCCCAGGGCAGCAAGTGATGTGCCTGAGGGCATTCAGCAGAGGGCAGCTGAGCTGGACTGGTCTGGCTGACTTCAGGATATACTCAATAACCACCATATTAAAAAGGCTCCCCAAAGGCAATAGTGGGATACCAAAGGACCTGGTTGCTCAGCAACCACTAAACATTTAGACTCTGCTGTTGAGCAAGTGTCCCAAGTAAAGCTTGCTTTTCTCTTGTAAACGTCCATTTCTGTGGTTAGCTCTAAACCCAAATCAGAGGTGTTTGGAAGAGCTATCTGTAATTACTTGCATGACTGATCCCTTACAAGTGTAGGTATTGGATGTATTCACATTTGAAGTATTACTCACACAGCTTTCTGGAGATTCTGGAACATTCTAGTCCTGCTCAGATAATTCACAGACGTCTCAAGTGTTAGTGTGCACAAGCATCAGTGAAGACAAAGACTCTGAGCATGCTCATGCTTTAGAGAAGAGCTACAATCCCTTCCAAAATCAGAATGCCTCATTGTTTTTGGCATAAACACCAAAACTATGCCAAATTTTTCCTGGTCATAAACGTTTTGCTTTGGCCTGACTTAATCCTTCTGGAATTTCAAAGAGTTGGCATTTTCATACAAAGTATGTGGCAATAATTACATGATAGTAGCCAAGTGTCCTCTCTTTGTAATTTTGTAAATGTGTCCCGAGATAAATTAGGGTGGTGAGGGTGACCACTTTCCAACATGGATGCCAGCACTCTGAGTTTGTGTCCTTGAATACTGAGTTTAGAGGAGGCCAGATGAGTGGCTTTCTCAAGTCAACTGGGAAAATGGAGATCATCAGTTTCCAAAGTGGCTTCATTTTAAGGTATTTGGAGGGAAGTGGGAAGGTCATTCAAGGTGACAGTCATGACAATGCCGGATTATGAATACTCTAACACGCTGTCTTAGTTAGGGTTTCTGTTGCTGTAAAGAGATACCACGACCATGGCAACTCTTACAAAGGAAAACATTTAATTGGGGTAGCTTACAGTCTCAGAGGTTTAGTTATTGTCATGGTGGGAAACATGGTGGCGTGCAGGCAGACATGATGCTGAATAAGGAGCTGAGAGTTTTACATCTTGATTCACAGGCAACAGGAAGCGAACTGTGACACTGGGCATAGCTTGAGCATAGGAGACCTCAAAGCCCTATGACACACTTCCTCCAACAAGGCCACACCTACTCCAATAAAGCCACACCTCCTAATAGTGCCCACTCCCTATGGGGGCCATTTTCTTTCAAGCTTTCAAATCACCACATGTGTTAAGTCGTAACTCCCTTCTCCTACACACAGGTCAGTGTGACAAGATGAACTGCTCTCCACGTTCTTCTTTGCAATCGTACTGTTAAGTAGAACTTTCACACATAATCAAGGTTAAGATGAGGAAGTAACTGGAACCTGGATGCCTTCCCACTTACCACCTCTACTGAAGCTAACTATGAGGTGGACAGAAATTGCTGGAGGAGACATCGTGCTCAGGTCTGGTTTTAGAAAAAATGAAGTACAGACCTTCTGTCTCAAAGAGAAAACATTCTCCACTTTCAGTCGTTAAGAAAAATAGTCTCTATTTGAAAAGGCAAAAAGTGTCAGGGCTTAAAAAATTAATTTATAAATTTGTATGTGTGTGAGTATGTATGTGTGAGTGTTTGTGTGTGTGTGTGTGTGTGTGTGTGTGTGTGTGTGTATCAGTGTGAAGAGTTGTTTTGAGATGTCTTCTTCTCTTACATTTTGAGGCAGGGTCTCTCACTGAATCTGGAATTCACTGACTAGACTATCTGGCCGGTGTTGCTGGGGGATCTGCCATCTCTGCCATCACTGTATTATGGTTACAGACCACACCTGGATTTTTGTGTGGGTGCTGGGGATCTGGAGCAGGTCTTCATGCTTGTTAGAAGGCACTTTACTGACTGAGCCATCTCAAGAGCCCCAGGGACCAAGGACCACATGGGGTGAAGGGAAACCAGGTGAGGCAATGTGCGAGTGGTCTCCTAGAGACTAGAAGAAGCATGGTCTTGTCAGTGCCTTGATTTTAGACTTCTGGTACTTTGTTAAAGAGGCATGTGAACCGAGGATACTCAGGGACTCTCCATACCAGCTGTTGTTTAGAACACATGGAAACGCTAGGAATCATAGCAAACCCTGTAATCCTAGCACTCAAGAGGTTGAGGCAGGAGGATTGCAAGTTTGAAACTATCTTGAGCTCCCCACCTGTTCACAGAACTCCACTGCTGATGATAACTCAAGACACAACTTCACTTCTTCATTTCTTTCCAATCAACGACTATGGTTTGCCTGCCCAGTGTTTATCTCTCAAATTCTAGTAAAATGGTCCTTGAGTTTCCTTCTGAGTCTGTTTCTAAATTCCTTTATCAACAATACTATGAACTTTCAAAAGAGAATTCTGATTCCTTACCAACTTGTTGTGTCTTGGAGTCTTTGAGACCCAAAGAACCTTGGCATTGCATCATGGGACACTCTGAGAAGCCCCGCCTGTCACAGTAGAAAGCAGACTTGGAGTAGCTCAAGGAGATTATAGCACAGATTTAAACGCGGGGCTGATAGAGAAGTGTCTGGGGAGAGGACAGCACACACTTAAGTGGGTGGGTGGACTTCTCAAGCTGGGATTGTCCTTGTAATGGCCATGGATGGCGTTTCAATGGGTTCTGAAGTTCTTGTTTGCCTACTGCTGCCATGACAACGTAAGAGAGGGAAGGTTTGTTTTAGCTTACAACTCCAGGTCACAGTCTATCACTGAGGGAAGTCAAGGCCAGAACAGAAAGACAGGCCTGCTACTGTTCCATACAGCACTGCTTCTTCACAAAGAACTCACTTACAGCCAAGAAATGACAGCAGAAATCACGGACGATGCTGTTTGATGGCTGGAGCAGCCTCGTGCTTAGCAACCTCTCTAGAACATGGTACCATCCACAGGCAGGGCCCTCCTACCTCCTACATCAGTGAACAATCAGGGCAGCCCTGCACAGATGTGCTCATAAGCCGGTCTGATCTAGACAGTTCCTCACTTGAGCCTCTCCTCTGAGATGACTCAAGGCTGTGTCATGTTGACAGTTAAAGCTAACTAGGAAGATCTTCAAAGGGTTGCTACAGAATTTAAATGTGATCATGGAGTGACTTTTGGTCTACATGTATGTTTTATGTATCAGCACAATGGTGTTTTTGTTACCATGACTCATACAATTTGAGCTCAGGTGTTGTGATAATGTTAGAATTGCTCCTGCTTCCGAGGAGGGTCTCAGTTGTTCAGGGCCTTGGGCACTTCCACGTGAATACAGCTGTCTTAGTTAATGCACTTTGGGCTTGGAATAAGCTTTTTGAAACCTCAAAGGCCAGCCCCAGTGACACACTTCCTCCAATAAGACAACACCTAATTCTTTCAAATAGTGCCACTCCCTGGTGACCAAGGATTCAAATCTATGAGCCTGTGGAGGCCATTCTTATTCAAACCACCTCGCGATAAGATTGTTTTTTTCTAGTTCTGTGAAGAATGCCACTAGGCTTTGATGGGGATTGAATTGAATCTGTTATGTGTCCTTATGTTAAATGAAATAAGCCACACTCAGATAAGTAATGTATAAACTTAGAGATGTATATGTGCATGGATGCATATGTGTGTATGTGTGTAGGTCATGAAACTAGAAGAGGGATCATGAGATGAGAGGAAGAGATCTTAATAAAATGAGGGGGAAGGAAGTAATGGAATACACGTGGTGAGCAGGATGGGGACCCATTTGAGAAGGAGAGAACCTAACTAGGAAGGGCATGGAGCTGAAGGGGAATGACAGAGAGCAAGATCTGACGACACAAGCATGACAATTCCATAGGCACACCATCGTGTTGAACACCCACCTAAAGCCTTAGTAAGACCGGAAGAGAAGACTTTCTGGCAGATGAATTTAAGAAGGAAAAAAAGAGACACCACGCCTGTAAGGTAAGGGGAAAATACAACCAAATGCAGTAATGGGGAAGACACCCTGGAAGCACAAAAGAAGAAAGAGAAAGCAAACCAAACATGAATTGACGAAAGAACATAACAAAAGCTTTGAAAAAAAAAATTAAAACCGCAATGCATTCCAAATCCTGCTAAGTGTGTAGGAGAAAAGGAAAAGGAGTCAAATGCACACAAAAGGACAGACAAAGTGGAGATAAGAGCAGCTTTCTGTGTCCTTGGAAGCGGAGCCTGCCAGCCCTGCACAAGGCAGGAGGGTCACTTGAGAGCTTGTCTTTCCTTTGGTTTTTATTATTGCTGAATGGGTATGGAACAAGCGTCAGATGTCCCGCAGACCAGTGTTCATGGAGGCCCCTGCTGGCCACGCTTAGGTTTTCATTCTGTGGGCTGTGTGGATCCTCATCCTCCCCAGACCCCCCACATAATGCTCCTCTGTGCGGCTGTTTCAGGAGAGTGTCACCCAAAGGCTTAGGGTACATGGGGAACAGCCACAGCATTATGATACACTTTATTTTGTGAGCTATGTTTTAGGCTTTACCTTCCTTCTTTAAATTCATCTAGTTTCGTTTTTGAACTATTGGGATTTTTGTGTTTGTTTGTTTTTGTTTTTTGCTTTTTCACTGTTTCTAATCTCTTGGTCTTCCCCTTTTGGAGCACTCTCCTCCACTCTCCCCCTCCCTCCCTTTCATTTACTAAACCTGCGTCTCCCCAGCTTGTCTCATTCTTTTACTTCCTTTACTATTTCCACACTCACCATAAATAATGTTACATTCATAGCACAGCCTCCAATTTTGGTCCCTTTAGTCCTGTGCTTACTGATGACGTGTTGGTAGCTGTAACGGATGGACACGCCTGTGTCGTGTGTTGGTTGATGCTGGTGGGGCTGCAGCAGTCTGTTTCCAAGTGGTCCTGGGGAGTTGAGCCTTTGACAGGAGGCTGCTCAACAAGAACATCACTCCCCAAATCCAGAAGAGATGTTTAAACCAAGAGATGTGCAAATCACAACACAAAACCACAAGAAAATGAAAAGGCCGCGTTACTCCTCTAGAAGATTTAGCCCTTTCGCTGGGCTCAGAGACGAGGAAGCAGGTAAAACGCCAGAAGAAGCTTTCAAAGTCATGTTTTAAATGATCAGTGACTTGAAAGAGGACGTACAGAAGCAGGTGAAAGTCAACAGAAAGTCAACACAGGGAAAAGTTGGCAAGATGGATGAGGAAATTATCAGTATGGATGAGAAGGTCGGCAGCATGGAAGGAGAACTCAGCGAGGAGACTGAGATCTGATTAAAAAAAAAAAAACCAACAACACAGAAGTGTTAGAGATGGAAAACCCAATGACTATCATAGAAACGCCGTGGGAAGTACCACCAAAGATGCAACCAAGCAAAAGAAAGAATATCAGGGCTGGAGGATGAGGCTGGCAGTATTGTATTCAAATATCAATAAAGAAAAAGTAAGTGATCAGGGCCACAATATCTAAGAACTTCTAGATCTAATTGAAAGACCAAATCACAAATTACCACAAGAGGAGCTGAGGTAAACACCAAAGGCACAAAGAATATCCTCAATGAAATTATAGCAGAAAATGCTCCAAATCTAGGAAGAGAAATAGCCACTCATATGGGAGAATCCCTAACAGATATGATGACCAGAGAAGACTATCTCCATGACATATTATAGTCAGGATGTCAAAAATACAAGGACAACAGCAGACTAGTAATGGGTCTCTCATCAGCAACTCTCAGAACCCAAAGAGAGGCTGACTGTATTTCAAGCCCTGCCAACCCAGAGTGGTAGATCCAGCACAATTAGCCTTTAAGACTGGTGAGTAAATAGAAACATTTCCAGGCCAGCATGAGCTAAGGCAGTTCGTGACTATGGAGCCAGCTCTACAGATGATGTTTAGAGGAACCATATACACCAAGGAAGAAGGAGGCGGTCCCAAGAGCACAGGAAGAAATACGTTTCAGAAGAGGAATGGCTAAGCACAGAAAACTTGGGGAACCCATCATGTCCAACACAGTAAGGCAGCAAGTGGTTGATGCTAATAAGTAAAACCCAATAATCTAATCAACAAAATTAGAGGAATAAGCAAATATGTCTCAATAATAATCTTGAATTTAGTAACTTCAACTCATAAATAAAAGGACACAAACTGGCTGGATGGATTCAAGCTAGACAGAAGTATTTGTTTTCCCCAGACACTACCCTTTACTGGCAAAGATAACCACTTACTGAAAGTCAAAGCATAGACAACCATCTATCAAGTGAAAATAAATCTAAAACAGCAGTCATAGTTATTCTGATAGCTGATAAACTAGATGTCAAACCAAAGGCTAGTCAGAAGTCAGAAGACATAAAGAAGGCCACTACATATTAATAGAGAGAATAAGTTATAAGGAATATTTAATAGCTGGGCAGTGGTGGCGCACGCCTTCAATCCTTGCACTCTGGAGGCAGAGGCAGGTGGATCTTGGTGAGTCCAAGGTCAGCTTGGTCTACAGAGCAAGTTCTAAGACAGCCAGAACTACACAGATAAATCCTGTCTCAAAACACCAAAAAAGAATATTTAATAATTATAAATATGCATTCACTAAACAATGGATTCTCATTTTTACAAAGTAAACACTACTGGACATAAAAGCCAAAGAGATCCTAATACAATAACAATGGGTGATGTCAATATCCCAGTCCCATTTATAGATAGGCTGTTCAACCTAAAAATTAAAAAAAAAAAACCTCAGCTAAAACAGTTCAAATGGACATAACATATGCACAGAATATTCCTTCCCACAGAAATAGAATCCACATTCTTCTCAGAAGCCCATGGAATCATCTTTAAAACTAGCCAAAGGCACAGATTAAATCCTATAAAATACAAAACCATCAAAATAATCTCTTGTATCTTATCAGACTATAGTAAGTAAAACTAGAAATCTATATCAAGGAAAACTATATCAAGACACAGATAATGGAGACTCGGTGTTTCATTCTGGAATAACCAGTGGAGTACTGAAACATCAGGGAGGCAATACAAAGGTTTCTAGAATCAAAGGAAAATGAAAACACAACTTACCAGAAGCTTTGGAATTTGCCTGTGATGGCTGATCTTGGTTGTCAACTCGACTACATCTGGAATGAACTAAAACCCAGACAGATGGGCACACCTGTGAGGGAGTTTTTGATTGGATTATTTGAGGTCAGAAGATCCGCCCTCAGTCTGGGCTGCAGCTGGTGGCAGCCAACAGAGAAAGACATGAAAGAAGGAAGCATTTATTTTTCTGTGTGCTTGCCCTCAATCTCACTGGTGAGTTTATTTACCATGTTGTTGAGGCATTCCTTCACTGGTGTTAGAACTTACTTTTTGGGATCCCAATGTATAAACCAACATCTCTCTAGGAATTCCTTGGGACCCCAGCACCAGGTGGGGACTGGACTGAAGAATTACATGAATCTTGGCTTTTCTGCTGGGAGACAGTCATTGTTGGACACCCAGACCGTAGCCTGTAAGCTACACTAATAAATCCCCTTTAATATATACATATAGATAATGATAGAATACACACACACACACACTCTTGCTAAGGCAAGTTGTAAGAGGAAAGTTTAGAGCTATGCGTGCTTACATTAAAAAGTCAGAACAATCTCCAAACTAAGTCTGTACCTCACAGTTTTAGAACAATAAGAACAACCCAATCCCCACAGCAGTAGATGACACAAGATAATAAAGCTCAGAGCATAAATTGACAACATAAAGAACCAAAGAGTTGTTGTTGTTTTTTTTTTAAAATTAAGTTTGGCAAATTCCCAGGCAACTACCCAAAAGAAAGGGAGAGAATGCCCAAAGCAATAAAATTAGAGGTGAACAAGTGGATGCTCTTAGGGAGTCCAAAGAAATACAATGGATCATGTGAGAGAACTTCAAACTTATGTTCTAGACAAATGAAAAAATTTGAATAAATAGAGAAATTCCTAGACACATATGATTTACCAGAGTTAAATCAAGATGATGTAGACAACGTGAGCGGACCACAGCAGTCGGTGAGGTTGGAGCAGTAACAATAAAGAAAAAGTCCAGAGACAAGAAAAGCCGGAGACCAAATCAATTTACTGATCAATTTTACCAATCCTTTAAAGAAGACCTAACACCAATCTTCCCTAGACCATTCCATGAGGTAGAGTGAGACAGACCACTATACCAATTCTATAAAATCTGCAACACTCTGATACCAAAATGAAACCAGAGCACAGCAAAGAAAGAAAATTATAGACCAATTTCCCTGATGGACACAGCTGCAAAAGATCTCAATCAATTCCCACAAATTGATCAAGAACACCAAGTGGATATAATTTCAGGGATGTAAAGTTGTTTCAAGATATGTAAATAGTAAGTCAATTCAACTCATGCAAAAACTTAAGGAGAAAACACATGATACATTCAACAGACACAGAAAAAGCCTTAAAGTTAGATAGTCTCTCATGACAAAGGCCTTGAAAAGACGAGGAACAGAAGTAACAATCCTCCAACAATAACTACCATGGAAACAGACCTGTCATGCATGGTATCACATGCCTTTAATCCTAGCACTCCAGAGCAGAGACAGGAGTTCAAGGCCAGCATGGTCTATATAGTGAATTAAAGACTAGCCAGAGCTATATAGTGAGACCTGTTTCAAAAACAAAACAAATAACAACAACAACAAAAAAAAAACACAAATGCTCAAAGCTTTATAGTCACTATTATACTAAATGGGAAACTGAGAACATTTCCTTGAAGAATCTGTAATGATACAAGGGCATATACTCTCCCTATCCTTGGTGTAGTGTTCAAAGTCTTAGCTAGAGCAACAAGACAAATGAAAGAGATACAAACAGGAAAGAAGAAGTCAAATTATTCCAATTTGGAGACAACATGAACTTTAAAGACCCTAAAAACTTCACCAGAAAACTCGTAGGCCTGATAGACATTTTCAGCAAAGTAGAGAAAACAACATATGAAAAATCAGCAGCATTTTATACATTAGCATTGAACCCACTGAAAGAAACCAGGCAAAACTTCTGTTCACAACAGCTTCAAAAATAAGTAAATAAAGGAGCACACAAAATACCCATGAGAAGCCTAACCGAGAAGGAACAAGTCATAAAATGAAAACCTTAACACACCAGGGAGCAAAACCTAAAAAGACACTAGAAGGTGGACAGAATTCCCATGCTCATGGGTGGGCAGAATCAGGACTGTTAAAAAGGCCATGCCATTAAAAGTGACCTACAGATTCGGTGCAATCCCTGCCAAAGACTCCATCCCCCCACCCCCACATCCCCACCTCCCCACCCCCACCCCCCAACCCCCCAACCCCCCACCTCCCCACTTCCTCACCCATCCAACTTCATGCCTTCGTTATCTCTCTCTTTAGAAAACAAACAGGCAGCCCGGAGGTGGTGACGCATGCCTTTAATCCCAGTACTCAGGAGGCAGAGCCAGGTGGATCTCTGTGAGTTCGAGGCCAGCCTGGGCTACCAAGTGAGTTCCAGGAAAGGCGCAAAGCTACACAGAGAAACCCTGTCTCAAAAAAACAAAAAAACAAAAAACAAACAAACAGACACAAAAAAAAGAAAAGAAAAGAAAAAGAAAACAAACAGGCAAATAAAAAAGCAAACAAACCAAAATAAAATAAAATAAAAAACCACAATGAAAAAGCACAAAAATCACCACACACACACCATAAAAACACAAAATCATAAATTATAATATACAAGCAAAGGACCAGTAAGATTAGAAAATACCCAAACAAAGCATTATGAAACAGAACGTCCCCCCAAATACCACTGAGTTTGTTTTGTGCTGCCCTTCTACTGTCGGGCATGGGGCCTGCCCTTCAGTGTGGTTTGTGTACCCAGTGAGACTCTGTTGGAGAGAACTAATTTTTTCTTTGCAAGCAGCCGTCGATTGGAGAGAGCTTCCTGGTTTGGGAAATCGTGTCCGCTTCCCCCTCTCTGGGACACTGTCTGGCTTGAGCATGCACAGGCCCCGTGCATGCTGCTAAGTGAGTTCATGTGTGTGTCAGCCCTGCAGTGTCTAGAAGACATTGTTTCTGTGGTGTCCTCCACCCCCTCTGGCTCTTACAATCTTTCTGCTTCCTGTTCCTCATAGTTCTCTGAGCCCTGAGGGAGGGATTTGACGGAGACATTTAGGACTGAGTGTTCCAAGGTCTCTCACTCTCTGCACATTGTCCAGGTGTGCGTCTCTGTATTAGTTCCCATCTACTGCAAGAGGAAGCTTCTTTGACGATAGCTGGGCAAGACTGATCTATGGGTGTAGCGGAATGCCAGCTGGAGTCATTTTATTGATGTGTTCCTTTCAGTGAACAATAGTATTTCATTTTCCCCTAGCATGGAAATGGATGGAACTGGGGATCCGTCTGTCCATCTGTGTGTGTCTGTGTATGTGCCCGTGTGTCTGTGTGTGTGCCCGTGTGTCTGTGTGTGTGTGCCCGTGTGTCTGTGTGTGTGCCCGTGTGTCCGTGTGTGTGTGCCCGTGTGTCCGTGTGTGTGCCCGTGGGTCCGTGTGTGTGCCCGTGGATCCATGTGTGTGCCCGTGTGTCTGTCTGTGTGTGTGCCCGTGTGTCTGTGTGGAGATCATGAAACTAGAAAGGCTGTTATGAGATGGGAGAAAGAGATCTTGATGCAGGTGGGAAATGAGGTAACCAAGTACATGGAATTAAAAAGCAGAATTTGAATGGGGGGGGGGAGGGATCCAGATAGAGGGGCTGTGGGGAGAAGTGCAATAGAGAAAAGATTCCCAGGCAACTCATTTGCTTATGAGGCTTGGCAAGCTCCCTGCAGCAAGCCCGAGTGAGCGGCTGTGGAAATTCTTCCTTCCTGGTCTCTCTCTCTCTTTCTAAATGTCAGTTCACCCGAGGAAACCTGACTGGGCCCCTGTTTCTTACAACCTGAAAAACACCCTCTCCTTTCTTCCCAGAGGGAAGGAATTATTCCTGTCTAAGAGCTCGACAAAGCTGTCGAGATTTTGAGAATGGGTTTGGGTATTGAAGGCTGCTGAGGTCACGGGTGCCATTCACCATGGCTTGCACGCTTCAGTAGTAGTTAGTTCTACAGGAGCAATGCCTTGTAAATCTTTCTAGTTCTGTGATTATCAAAGAAGTGTGCACACTCATTTTTATTATATTTATTCACAATGCCCAAGTCAAAATCAGTCTGCATGCCCACGACTGAACGAACGTTAGAGAACGTGTGTGTGTGTGTGTGTGTGTGTGTGTGTGTGTGTGTGTGTGTGTGTGTAAGAACAGATGCAGAATTACTAGGGAACAGGAAGGCAGGAGGGGACCAGAGAATGTGAGGATAACCACTGGTGATAGAGGAGATACATATGACTAATGTACCGTCATTACATGTGTGAAAACATAATAAAACCCACTATTTTATAAATCAGTGAACATTGACAAGCACCCAAAGAGGGGAAAAAGCGTGGTCACTGAACAAGCAGTTTCGATGGTACTCAGGCAACTTGTTAGAAATGAGGGTTCTCAAGCCCGCCACAGCCCACTGACCCAAACACTCCTGGGGTGAGTCTAGAAATCTCTATCTGGCAAGCCATCCAGGGGCTTTCAGTGCACGTTGGCGTTCAAGCACTACTGCTCTTGTTTATCCGTTATATTCCGCTGATTTATCTTCAAAACTGCTGGGCAAACATCTTTGGCATGCCAAATGTAATCCTTCAGTAAAACCCTTGTGTGGCAGCTCTCCTGGGAATAACATCGAACTGACAACGAGAAGGATGGTAAACACCGTGTATCTTCACAGCAGGAACGTAGCAATGAGAATCAAAGAATTACAGGTGCAGGCAAAGACCTCGAAGGAAAAAAAGTAAACACAATCTTCCTTGTTTAAAGTACAAAACTGGGTAAATCCAGTGTACATTGCTAGCAGTCAGTCTTGGAACAAGACGGGTCATCTCTCTAGGACACTGTCCCCTTCACACTGCCTTCTGTGTCCAGATTACATTCTTGACTGTACCCTTTGAGTCCTTGTCATATGATTTCGTGTGCCACTTAGGGATGTATGTGCCTCGGGGCAGGTGTAAGCTAGTAATGTCTCTACTGTTCACCATGGCTGCTTTTAACAGTGGTATATTCAGTTTATTAAAAAATACAGGCCTTCAGGGCTGGAGAGATGGCTTGGTGCATAAGGACACTTGTTGCTCTTTCAGAGGACCTAGGTTCAATTCCCAGGACCCACAGGGTGGCTCACCACCCTCTGTAACTCCAATTCCAGGGTATCTGATATCCTCTTCTGACCTCCACTGGCCCCTGGCATGCACCCAGTAAACAGATATACATGCAGGCAAAACATTCATACATGTAAAACAAAATAAAAAATCTAAAAATATTTTTAAAGAAAAATACAGGGTGAGGCTTTGGCTTAAGAGCACTGGCTACTCTTCCAGAGGACCCAGGTTTGGTCCCCTGTACCCGAATGGCTGCTCACAACCATCTGTACTTCCGGTCCCAGGGGATCCAATGCCTTCTCTGGCCTCCTGGGCACTGCATGCATATAGTACACAGACATACATTCAGGCAAAACACCTAGATACATGAAAGAAAAGAATAAAATCAAAAGAAAGAAGAAAAATGCATCAGGCTGTACATCTGTGTACTTTTTTTGTTTTATGCCTTTATACTTCCATAAACAAATTAAAAACTACTGGTGGTTGTTGTAAAATGTTTGAATCCTGATGTGACTTTCCTACAGCACTTATAAATAGCCTATAATTTGGGGGAATCCAACTCTATCCAATTAATCCCTCTCTTTGCCACTCTGGACATTGTTTTTGGAACTCAGAACTAGAACAACCGGACTAAAAAAAAAAAAAAGCCTTTTCTACAGTCGTTAAGCTTTCTGTCTCATCAGCGCTCAAAGCCTTAGAGAAATCACAGATCAGCTTAACATCCTTCAGGACCAGCTTGGCTCTTTGGCTGCTGCAATACTCCACGACTAGATGTGACCACTGCTAAAGCTGGGATTTGGGCCCTCCTCTGAAGACAATGCACCAGCAAATCCTAACCAGTCTGAGACGGGGCCAGAGCCACATGGACCAGACAAAAATTCAACCACAAGCCTCCTCTTATGTATGGAATTTCAGTTCCCTCCCGCTTGGGCTTCTCCCCTGGAAACTGCTTTCCTCCTTAGTATCCTCATACATTTTTACCCTGACTTTTAAGTCCTGAACTTCCCCTTATAGCCAAATGAAAGGTTCCACATAAGCCCCCCCTCCCCCCCATGACTCTCACCTACGACCTCCACCCGTACAACAGCAATAGGGCTTCAACAGGTCCAACACAGTCAACTGGCCAACTGGCCAAGGAAGACCTGACTGTGGTACAGCAAAGCCTGGTCACTCTACAAGATCAAATGGATTCCCTGGCTGCTGCGGTCCTCCGAAACCTCTGAGGACGACACTTGATGACTGCCCTGTTTTTACACAAGCTAATCTGGCCTAGTACAGGAAACCACTAAACAATTACTAGGGAGAATCAAAACAGAAGAGAGGCAGACACGCTTTCTGGAAGGTTGGGGACTTCTCACTAGAGACCTGGACCGCCCCGTTGGCAAGCCCAGTCATGATGATTGCGCTAACTTTACTCTATGGCCCCTGGTGTTTCTACCATCTCGTCAAGTCTCTCCAACAAAGACTACACGCTTTTACTCCCAGAAGGTGGCTGAATTCTTTATAGCCAAAAGCTACCAGCCCCTATCCTAGCTAGGAGGGACCTTAACATTCCCCCTCTACCACTGTGAGCATCAACCCCCTCTAGCAGGAGGAAACCTCCTGAAACCACAACCTCTTCCCCTTCTTCTTTTTCCTCTTCCAGAGTTGGGATATGTTCAGTCACGAGGAACTGGGTCAAGTTGTACTGGACAATAGCCCCTAGCATAAAGAAATGCCAGGGCCCAGCCTGACTCCACCTGCAGAGACAACATGTCCCAGGACTGAAAACATCCCACCATGCTTCCAGTCAAACCGCAATAAATAGCTGTAACTTCCTGGTAGCTACCCATGCATGTATCTGTCCCCCAGCCCGTCTAAATGCGTTCAACCTTCATCCCATGGAAAGGCTGGAGTCCTTGCTCTCCCGATAATGCAGTAGCCTCAGCCTACTGAGACCAGTCTGTTTGCTTCTCTGTCTCATTTTTCGTAGGTGGCGACTTTCATTCCAATTCTGTCTCCACTTGCGGGCCTCCAAGTCTGAGTTGGGGAAGGAGCCCACAGGCTCATCAGCGGGCTGTTTTTCCTCAGATCCTTCCAGGAAGAGCTAACTCCAAAGGAATAAAACACAGGGCATTTTCTGGAATTCCAGGAATAATATGCGCATGCCACACAAAGATGACTAAAGCTACCAGAGGACACATCATCCATGCCTCTTATTATAAAGAGCATGGAGCAGTCAGAGGACCAGGGCTCACCCACAAGTTAGCACATGATTTCCCTGGACCTGAGTTTCTTTACTCAAAAAGAAGAATTGCATCTGGTGTTTCTGTGGGGGCATTAGATATTGCTACTTTAATCTCACATAGCAATGATCTTGCTGGTTTGAGAAATAGCAATCATCAAACATCGAATACTCTGAAGCCCAATTGCTGTTCTAAGACATTTCTTTTTATAGTTGTTGCTTAAATTCAGTGCTGTTTTGAGTTTCCCAGAATCAGGCAATATGGAAAGGACTGTTGAGATTTCCTAACCAGCTTGTTGCTTCAAAATCAAGAGAACATGATTCAGAAAAGCCCATGACTTGCCCAAGGTCTGATCATGGGTGTGGACAATGAACGGCCAGAGTCAAGGTCCTGCTTTGTGAACCAGAGCTCTTCCATGCTTTCGTCAGTCCTTACCTTGTCTAATGTACAGGCCTCCAGTTTCTCCGATGGACCTGAGGGGAGTAACCTAGACAAGACCAGGACAGGGGCGAGGAAGGAGGGAGTAGGCATTGCCCAAATGGCCGTTCGGGGAGGTTAACAGTCTGCCCGTGAGTAGCTGGGAGCAGTTTGGCCACCATCGCTATCCTGGCCACTGGCGGCCATTAACTTGCCCTCTACAGGGGACTGCTCTCATGAATTACAAAGCTTTTATATTCCACCGAGTCGAGCCTACAGGTTAGAAAGCGCTGCTGCAAGCCGGTTCCCTTTTCTCTGATTTTTACTCACGCATGATACTATTCATCTTCTAAGAACTGACAAACAAGGGAAAATCCAGATATTGGCCTCTGAGAAAGAGACAAGGGAAGTGACAGTTCTTCCTCGACTCGTTCTGGCCCCGAGGGAGCTAACACACACACTTCAGAGGAGCCCAGCGCTGTGACATCCCCTGGCTGTCACCAGCAGTTTTTTGGCTGTCCCCACACACGTGGAAGGTGAACACATTTCAGCTTTCCACCTCACATGAAAAATCAACTTCAGGCAATTTGTTACCTAGATCTGAGAGGCGAAGCAGCAGAGGCTTTAGGAGAGCACGCAGGAGTATCTTCACACCCTTGGGGTTAGCAGGAATCTTGTTTGCTTGTTTGTTTTTGTTGTTTTTCCAGACAGGGTTTCTCTGCGTAGCCCTGGCTGCCCTGGAACTAGGTCTGTAAGCCAGGCTAGCCTCGAACTCTCAGAGATCCACCTGCCTCTGCCTCCTGAGTGCTGGGATTAAAGGCTGCGCCACCACCACTGCCCAGCTAGAAAGACTTTAACAAGGTATAAGGTTAAAAAAATTAGACTACATTAAAATTTGAAATTTCTAGTCATCAAAAGACATCAGAGTGTGGCCGGGCGTCGGTGGCGCACGCCTTTAATCCCAGCACTCGGGAGGCAGAGCCAGGCGGATCTCTGTGAGTTCGAGGCCAGCCTGGGCTACCAAGTGAGCTCCAGGAAAGGCGCAAAGCTACACAGAGAAACCCTGTCTCGAAAAACCAAAAAAAAAAAAAAAAAAAAAAAAGACATCAGAGTGTGAAAAGTCAACCACAAAATAAATATTTTCAATAGCTGTGTTTTTCAAAGGACTGGGGTCTAGAACCAGCCCTACAAAATCCTACAAAATTTAAAGAAAAACCTACAAACTGATAAGAAAAACTGGACCTTCACACAGAAAATTGGAAAAAGATGTGATTGGGCGCTTCACAATATATGCAAAATGGCCAACACCAGGGACACAGTTGGATCTTCACAGCGTAAGGACTACTTCAGTTCGAATAGATTATTGGCAGATTGCCTGGTGTTTATTAAGTGTGAGACAAGGAGAATTACTAGTTTAGATATCTAGAAATACAAATTTTTGATACAAATAATTGGTAAATAAACACATACTTATCAATTCACAGAAATTATTGTTACATACAGTTACTTCTTGTGTGGTGTCTTGGTAGAGTGCTCAGGACAACATGTTCTTGCTTATTGCTTTTCTTACTGTGAATCAAAGTCTTGCAGGCCTGGAACTCATGATTCCTCTGTTCCTCCCGATCCCCCTCAAGTGCTGGGTTTCAGGTGTGCACGGCCATACAAGCATGTGTCAATTAAAGAAGAGATTGGAAGGAGGAAGAGGACAGCATGGAAGTTGCCCGGATGGATTAAAGAACACATGGCCATTGGTTACAAAATGGATGTGACATTTTTGTTTTGCCATCAATATTTTCGGTATACCAGGAATTACACTGTTTTTCAATCATTTGAGGTTACGGTAAACACTGAGATCTACACTGGATATTTGGGTGGAGCTGGGTGCCAGTCCATTTAAACTGCTATTACAGAATACCCCAGACTAAGTAACTTACAAACATCAGGATTTATTTCCTCCAGCCTTTTAAAGCTGGACAGGGCAATGTCAAGTTTCTAACAGATTCTGTTGGTGAGCATTCGCTTTTTTCTTCCTGTTGTCTTGTGTTGTCCTCACAGAGAAAGGTGCCAATTAGACCCCGCCTCCAGCCTCCTTTTTAAGGGCACTAAGCCCATTTATGAGTCCCATCCCTATGATCTAAGCACACCCAAGGGAAAAGTTCAGCATACAAAGTTTGGAGGACATATTTGGACTAAAGCGAGTGGGAGACAGTTTTTCTGAAATCTTTAGTGAGTTTATAATAATAATAATAATAATAATAAAGTTCAAGATTCCACATACCAGCCATGTAGGACCAAGCCCATAGAATACACGGTGGTTTTTTTGACCAATGGGTTGGGCTGCCTTCATTACTCACCACATATTTCATTATAAAATCCAGCACTTATCAAACTGATTTGTAGATTCAGCTGTCCTCATATTCTGATTCATTACTTTCTAGTGGTTAAAAAAAATCTAATTTTTTCCCTTCTATTTTGTGTGTGTGGGTGTTTTTTTGTCTGCATGTGTATCTGTGCACTGTGTGCCAACAGGGACTGCAGAATCCAGCAGAGGGCACTGGATCATGTAGAACTGGAGTTACAACCTGCTGGGAGCTGCCATGTGGGTGCTGAGAATTGAACCCAGGTCCTCTGGGAGAGCAGCTAGGGACCTTAACCACTGAGCCATCTCACCAGTCCCTAATATTTAGGTTTTTTGAGTAAGTCTTGCTATGTAGCTCTGGCTGGACTGTAACTCACAGAAATCCTACTGTCTCAGTCTCCTAAGTGCTGGGATTATAGGTATGGGCTACATCACCCTTGGCTCAATTTTTTTTAACTTAAAGGAATCGCAGATGAACTATCCAAAAGTTAGAGAGTATACATAAAAAAGATGATAGAAATCATAACAAAGTTGACATTTAATAGAATGCTTTTAGAAAGTAGCTTGGGGGTGAAAAAGTCGCTTGTATTTTACAATCTTAGTTTCCTCTTAAAGGTCAAATTTTCCATTATTTATGTCTTAGGCAGAGACTAGCATGTTTGGACTAAACATGTACTAAGTAATTATTGTCACAAATGTATATATGTGTTTCCAAAGCACATCAAAGCCTATTTGATAGTGACACATGATTCCTTTAGCTTTGGCAAATTAGGAAACCTCAGGGGCTGTCTGTCTTGGAGTCTTTTCTTACGAATGCTAATTATCACTATTTTATAAGTATGTAGAAGTGTTCATTCAGATCAGCACAGTGAGAGAAAAAAAATGAATTTTTATTGTGCTCAGAATTGAGGCTGGAAGAAAGTGGCAGAAATAACAAAAGGCATAAAAACCATTACCGAAGTATTCACACCCAAACCAAGGAGCATTGTAATCTGATTCTGAGGATTCTGAAGTGCATTCAACACAATGGACTTTTGGAGGTTTTTACATTTCTAGTTTTTATGTATTCATATAGTTGTCTTGGAAATGAGCCATTTTGCAGTTTTATAGGAAATTGAAGAATGGTACATAGAGAGATTTAATTTTTCATGATCAAAAACTGAGAATTTTTCAAATTTTAGGAGTTCATTGAGATGCAAAAGGAGAATACCAGGCACAACTCTTCTTCCAAAACATCAGGAATTGACTTGCTAGCAATTTGGCGGCTATCAATTAGTGAGATGCTTGCTCTACACTAAGTACACATTTCCATCACTCTCTGGAGATAGATGTCTGGGTGGATACTGGTGATGCAGGCAATCCCCATTTTATTACAGGATGGGTACTGAAATATGCAAGTCATGTATCTGGGATTTATTTATTATTTCTTTAACTTTTTTATTGAAACAATTTTCATATGATACATTTTGATCTTGTTATTCTCTCCCTAATTCCTCCCTAGATCTTCCCCATCTACCTACTTCCCCAAATGCATGTTCATTTTTCTTTCTCTTTAAAATAAACAAACAAAACAACAACAACAAAACGAGAAACACACCAAAACCTTCACAAAAACAAACAAACAAAAATCTATAAGACAAAAAAAAAAAAAAAAAAAAAAGCCCACACAAAACAAAATGAGACAAAATGTCTACAAAAATACCATTGAGTTTGTTTTGTGTTGACCAACTACTACTGGGCATCTGACCTACCCTGACATGTGGTTAATATGCCCAGTGAGATTCCATTGAAGAAAACTGATTTTTTTTCCCTTTGCAATCAGGTGATAATTGTAGGTAGCTTGGTTAGTGGTGGGAGACGCCGTGTCCTCCATCACTGTTTTAAATAGATGTGCAGCAGTGTTCTTCTCTTACCACTGGGACCCTGTCTGGCTTAAATCTGTGCGGGCCCTGTGCATGCTGCCCCAGTCTCTGGGAGTTCACACGGGCATCAGCACTGCTCTGTCTGGAGGACACTGTTTCCTTGGACTCATCCATCTCCTCTGGCTTTTACACTCTTTCCACCTTCTCCTCTGCATAACTCCCTGAGCCCTGGAGGGAGGGGTTTGATGATGACATCCCACTCAGGACTGGGTGCTCCAAGGTCTCTCCCTCTCTGCTATTGTCCAGTTGTAGCTCTCCATTTGTTCCCATCTACTGCAAGAAGAAGCTTCTCTGATGAGGGCGGAGTGAGGAACTCATCTATGGGTGTAGTGGTATGTTGTCATTTTATTGCTATATTCTTTTAGCTGAACAAGAGTATTTGATTTTCCTCTAGGCTTTGGTGTAGGGCTTTTATCATGAGGGATGTTGGGTTTTTCCAAAGGCCTTTTCTGTATCTTATGAGATTATCACACATTTTTTTTGTCTTTCAGTTTATTTATGTGGTGGGTTACATTGATCAATTAATGTATGTTGAGCCACTCCCACCAAATCTCTGGAATAAAATCTTCTTGATGATGGTAGATGATTTTTTTTATGTCTTCTTGGATTTGGTTTGCTAATATTTTATTGAGAATTTTTACATCTATGTTAATAAGAAATATTGGTCTATATTCTTTTTTTGTTGGATCTTGATGTGGTTTTAGTATTAGGGTAATAGTCGCCTCATAAAAAGAATTAGGCAATGTTCCTTCTGTTTCTATTTTGTGGAATAATTTGAAAAGTATTGGCATTAATTCTTTGAAGGTCTAGTTGAATTGTGCACTGAATTCATCTGACCCTGAGATTTTTGGGCTTGGGAGACTTTTAATTATTTCACTAAGGGTTATGGGTCTGTTTAAATTGCTTGTTTGATCTTGATTTAACTTTGGTAGGTTGTGTATATAATAAAATTCATCCATTTCTTTTATGTTTTCCAGTTTGGTAGAAAAAACATGTTTAAAGTACCTCTTTATTTTCAGTGAATTTCCTCAATGTTTGTTGCAATGTCCCATTTTCATCTCTAATTTTATTAATTTGGATTTTTCTCTCTTATCTTTTAGTTAATTTGGCTGAGAGTCTGTCGATCTTGTTGATTTTCTCAAACAGTCAACTCTTCATTTCATTGACTCTTTGCATTTCTTTTGTTTCTTTTTTAAAAAAGATTTGTTTTTATCTTAGGTGCAATGGTGTCTCACATGTGTGTCTGTCTGAGGGTGTCAGGTCCCCTGGAACTGGAGTTACAGACAGTTGTGATTCAACCTCATTTCACAACATTGCTTTCATGGCAAAAACACAAAAAGTAGACAGCAAAAAATAGTCAAACTCAGGGCTGAAATTAATTAAATAGAAAAAAATAGAGATGGCTCAGCAGTTAAGAGCAGTGGCCACTCTTCTGGAGGACCTGGGTTCAATTCCCAGCACTCATATGGCAGCTCAGAGTCAGGGCCCAATAGTGAAGGACAAGTTCTGCCACCTCCCTCTTCCAGTGTGATGTCAGGGCATTCGGCACTCTGCTGGGGTGAACGACCCGCTGTCTTTTGTCTCTGTTTTTTGATCCACAGCCCCTCGCTCAGACATGGTGAATGGGTGGCGGTAGCTTGGTTGCTACCAAAACACATGGGGTCAAGGGTCAAGCAACCATGAACAGACCCCTCTGAAGCCATGAGCTCAGGAAAACATTCCTCCTTTAAGTTGTGTCTGTATGGTATTTTGTCAAAGTGATGTGAAAAGTTACTACCACGTTCTGCCTAGCTTTGCAGTCAGCAAGACCAGGGCGCAGACCCCACCCAGCTCTGCAAATCAACTCAATCTGTGTGTCATTTTCTTCTGCTGTGAATGGGAACCTTTGTGGCTCCTAGATGTTCCACAGTGACCCCCTTCACAAATAGGGTAGGGTTGACCCATGGAAGCAACAGAGTATAGAAATGAGAGAATGTGGCTTCCAAGGCTAGCTCACCAAATGTATAGAGGCTTGCTTCTATGGGATCTCTTGCTCTAGGTAAAGCCAGGTGCCATGTTGTGGGGACAAACAGGCATTTCCACTTCCACACAGGCCACATGGCAGGGAACAATGGTCTCTTGCCAACAGCCAGTACTATCTTGACAGTCATGAATGGAAGGCTCCTCCATCAGGTGACAGAAGCTCCAGCTGCCATTTTAACTACAGTGTGAGAAATTCTGAGCCAGTAGCCTCATCACCGTCAGATTTCCTGACTCACAGAGTCCTCATGAGATGATAATCTTAGTTGTTTTAGGTTGTTGAGTATTGGGTAATTTGTAACACAGCACAAATGGCTAATATCCCACCCCATGGGCTAATGATGTAAGGAATCTGCAGAGGATACAGCCTAGTGTCTGTGCACCGAGCAGAGACCACATATAATACATGGTGGCTGTTATGTTACCGCCCCTAGGTTACACCTTGAATGCCTGGTGCATTGATAGATTTCAGGAACAAATAATCTCCCTGGTCATTGGGTAGTAAGGATCACAAAGTCCACATGATGCCAAGCTACACTTCTTTTCTTTTCCAATTGGGTTTTCTCTGACCCCATGGGGTTGGAAATATGAGACGGGGCCCACAAACTTTTCTGCTGCTGGTCTTTTCCTTCCACCTCTTCCCCTCTTTCCTCTCGTTAGACTCCATCCAGGGAAGCCTAGTGTTAGGGAGGTGGAGAAGGTGATCCAGCCCCTCCTTCCAGCTCAGTAGGTCCTTGGTCTTCCATGGTGGGGATGGTGCTGCTGCTTAAGTTGGGTGGTTTCTTATGCTAAAAAAAAATGTGTTCCTATCATAGAAAGGCTTCTGCCTGAAGCAAGCTGGCCAGAAGTCCCAGACTGTCACAATGTACTAGCATTATAAATATACTTAGCTTTCCATGATTCTTCAACACAGCATCTCTGTCATGCCTGGTGAACAACCTGCCTGTTTTGTGGTTGCTTTTTAGGTGAGGGCTGAGTTGGTCTCCTGATACTGTCTGCAGTTCTTTGTCTGGCCAGGCCTCAGAGGCATGAACTGGTCACTGTTCTGTACTCTGTGGTGGTATTGTGTTCCCCAAAATATTGTGTACCTTAATAAACTTATCTTGGGTCAGAGAACAGAAAAGCCACTAGTTAGGCAGTGATAGCACACGCCTTTAATCCTAGCATTCCAGAGGCAGAAATCCATCTGGGATCTCTGTGAGTCCAAGGCCACATTGGAACAGCCAGGCATGGTGACTCACACCTTTAATCCCAGGAAGCCAGCCTTTAATCCTAGGGAGTGATGGTAGAAAGCAGAAAGGTATATAAGGCGTGAGGACCAGAAACTAGAAGCATTTGGCTGGTTAAGCATGTGGCTGGTTAAGCATTCGGCTGGTTAAACTTTCAGGCAGCACAGTTCAGCTGGGATTCATTCTGGATGAGGACTCAGAGGCTTCCAGTCTGAGGAAACAGGACCAGCTGAGGAACTGGTGAGGTGAGATAGCTGTGGCTTGTTCTGTCTCTCTGACCTTCCAGTATTCACCCCAATAACTGGCCTCGGGTTTGATTTTATTAATTAGAAATTTTAAGATTCCTGCTACAGTACTCACTGGTGGTGTTCCAAATCTTTGGGGTGACCCTGTGAGACACCGACTCTTAGCCAGGTCTCCAGTCTCCTGAGAGTAAAAGAAGTCAAACAAGAAATTATTAATAAGAATTTACATTCATGTAGACATATTAAATTACCCCCAGTTAGCAATTATGACCAATTCTTCTATTGTGATAAGACTTAATGGGAGAATTCCACAGAATAGAAAGAATTCTTGAGAGTGCTAATTATTTCACACAAACACTGGGCTGAGAATTTCTCATGAGAAAAAATGTAGAGTGGAAATAATGAGAGTTTAGTCAGGAAATTATTTTCGGGTAATAACTGATGTTTATCTGTATGTCAGACTTGTATTTGTATTAATCCCCACCTACAGTCTTTTGGGGGAATAATCTTTGATTTCCATCTTATAAATGTGGAAATTGAGCAGAGAGTCATTAAAAGCCTTGACAGAGCAGAATTAAGTCCTGCTGTCTCTTTTACAACCTAGGGAAGCATTCCTGAGGTGGGATGCTTTGAACAATGCACACGTGAACTGTAAGCATGATGGGATGGGGCGTGCTAGCGTGTGTCTTAAGGGGGACTTGGAGGCCTCAGCTAAGAGTGTATCAAGGGGGCCTGGAGGAGGATTATTGGTGAAATTATTAAGGCCACTCCACATAGTTAAAAGGATATTTATTTAATGGTGTAACTTACAAATTAAGGGATAGGTAGGTCGCGGGGGGTCTGGGGAAGGTGTATCGCAGTCCAGCGGTGTTCTCTGGAGCTCTGCTCAGTCCACCTCTACCGTTCAGGGTCCCGGAACAGAGAGAGCACACAGAGAGTGCTGGCCCATCCTGATCTCGGGTCTCCAGGTGCCTTCCCTGGCCCCACCTCATAGGCGTGACAGTTGCCAAAGTCTCAATGGGGGTTGGAACTTCCAGATCAAAGCTGGAATGGCTACCCACTACAAAGGACCTTGGGAGAGCAGGCAGACCACTCCAGAGACACCCTATTGTGTAACAGTTTCTTCGGAGATTGAAACCTTCCATTCTGCAGGGAAGCTCTTGAAGCAAGGAGGTTGACAACTCAACATGGCTTCAGGAAGTCCCCGGAAACTGACCAGATTCACTAGACCCCTCTGCCAGAGTAAGCAATAAGAGCGGGGAGTCTCTCTCAGACAAGCCAAGCAACAAAGAAGATTCTGAGACTAGATCAGCTGTCTGGAAGAGGCAGGAACCAGCTGAGCTGCCTGGAAGAGGTTTAGCCCAACTAAATCACTTGGAAGGGGCATCATCCAATCTGTCGAGCTGCCTGCAGGCTGTGCAGTGTGCCCAGGTTCCCAGCTTTGTGAGCTGCCTGCAGGCTGTGCAGTGTGCCCAGGTTCCCAGCTTTGTGAGCTGTCCCCCAGACTGGCATGGGCTTTGCGAATGCAGCTAGTACCGAATCACTTTCTCCTCCTGTAAGTAATCCTTCACCCATATTCCCAGAAGTAATACCAATAAAACTCATTGGTTCACCAAGCTGAACTTTAGTGGTAGCCTTTGTTGTCCTAGGACTTATAGACCAGGCTGGCCTCAAACTCACAGAGATCCGCCTGCCTCTGCCTCCCAAGGGCTGGGATTAAAGGTGTGAGCCACTATCTCCCAGCTTGAATTTATTCTTGTTTTGTTTTGTTTTTCGAGACAGAGTTTCTCTGTGTAGCTTTAGGAGCCTCTTCTGGAACTCACTTTGTAGATCAGACTGGCCTGGATCTCACAGAGATTTACTGCCTCTGCCTCCCAAGTGCTGGGATTAAAGGCGTGAGCCACCACCACCTGGCCTTGTACATCCATAGGCCTGAATCCACTTTACAATTATTCTTCCACACCAGCCCCATGCTTCCAAAACACTGCATATTAGGGACCCAGATTGTCATCGTCCTGGTGCCCTGAGGCATGGCTCAGAGTTTCTGGTCAGCTTCTCCCAGGAAGTTGTTACCTGAAAGTGACCTAACATATCAGATCATAGGAGAGCTCTCAAATCATTAAATGAGACTCCATGGTTGATACGCCATGCAAAAACCATTTAAGTGGCCTCATCACTACCAGTCAACACCCACTTTTGCCTCTGTCCACAGCCTTCCTCTTGTAAAATGCCATGATTCTTCACCTGCTATAGCATGCTTGGCTCATAGACCGCCTGGTCACATAGTGGGACCTGTCTTCCATGACATGTTAGTCAGTTCTGGGGTAGTCCATAAAGTCTAGCCGATGGCCAGCAGGACTGAGCTCTGAGTGCCCACATGGTCATAGTCACATCCCAGGCGGGGCCTGGCTCCTTCCCCTTGTGTCTCATTTCCCTACTTCACTACCAACCCTTCCTTGGAAAATTCCCCCTAAAACCATTTGCCCTTACATCTTTATCTCCCAGGAGCCCAGTGTGGCAGAATGGGAGGAATTCCTACACGAGCCCCGGGGACTGTGACACACAGAGCCTCCTTTGTCCGTCGTTGCCCCAGGCTCTCACTTGGTGCTGGAAGTCCTGCAGATGTGTCTGTTCTTCAGCTCTAAGGTGCGTGGCTAAGGAGGGGCTTAGCTTCTGCTGTTCTTGCTCTCTAACGTTTGTGCAAGTCCCGGCATGCGGTAAAACCTTTGCAGGTTATCGTCATCACTGTCAACGGAGAGATACCAAGACTATGCTATTTACGTCTCAAGATCCAGAGAGGCAGGCAGAAGAAGGTGGCGCATCAAACTCACAGGAATTTGAAGACATGCCTCAGAAGTTTCATGTTCTTTCCCCTAGCTGAAACTATGGGTCATTTGCCACACTGGGTAGGGAAAAAGCTGTGAATGTGGGCATCTACCTAAGTCTAATTCTCCAGGTCACTTAATATTGTGAGTTTTCTAAAAAGATGGATTTATTTTTATTTTATGTGTGTGACTGTTTGCCTGCACATGTGTATGTGTAACATGTGTGTGCAGTGCCCTTGGAGGCCAGAAGAGGGCCTTAGATCCTTTGGAACTGTGAGCTTCCATGTGGGTACTAGGAACTGAACCCAGGTCCTCTGCAAGAGCAGCAAGCACTCTTAACCACTGAGCCATCTCTCCAGCCATAAAATCTCTTTATGATTTTTAATCTCATTTTCTTAAAAGTCAACTTGGGGAAGGAAGGTAAGACTCTGGTTAGGTCGGCCCTTCACTGTGGCATCTCTCATCACTGGAGTCTCCCTGGTTCTCTCCATGCCAGTAGGTCCTCTGGCGAATTCCCTACCTGCTCTGTGTTTATCTGGCTCAATTTTGTTTTTGGTTCCTTTCCTACCCTGCCGCTGGCTTCCTGACTGCAGGCTCCTGGTGTTATTTTGATTCTTTTGGCTGTGTTGGTGACTTCACCTCCTGTGTGACCGGACTGAAAGTTCTTCTGAGAACAAGCTATGAGCAACCAGCTGGCTGGTGAGTGGAGACCTGCTTCCTTGCAGGGAATCTCCTCCCACCAGCAGGAGCAGGGGGTGGGGTGGCGGTGGTGGTGATGTAGTCTCCTTCCTCTTAAGTGGCCACAGCCTTTCCCCGAACACTATGTGACTCATAGGTGATAGCCTGGAGCCTGGAACCAGGCTGCTTGGTTCCGATTCCAGCGTGCAGTTCTCAGCTATGTGATCATCCGCAAGCTTCACGTCTCAGTTTTCCCATCTGTAAAAGGATCAATAACGTCTTCTGGAATGTTTGATTCTTTTGGAGAACAACGCTGATAAGCATACAATTAGTTACACCAAGCAATAGTGGGTATATTTTCACAAACATCCAGCATCCAGGTTGAGGATTAGAGCCTCCTTATATGACTTGTATCCCTAGCATCTGAGAGATGGAGGCAGGAGTTGGGTGTCGAAGGCTAGCCTAGACTATGTAGAAAGACCCTGTTGTCCTCTAAAGTCCTCAGCCATCCCCTGCAGCGTGGAGTTGCCTTGAGGATTAGTGAGTTAATATTGGCAATATGAGATCAGTACTTGGCACACAGTCATCCCTTTCTCGGCGGTGGTGGCTTGCTTGCATCCGGGAGAGCACAGCTTCCTTATAGGATAGGGTTCCCCTACTCTCTGTGTGCATTGCAGCTGGCAGGATAAGTGAAGACTCTTCAGAATAATCAATTATTTCCTCCCCCTGAGCACCAGGTGCTGCATTATATGGCAAATGGCTCCCGTGGAATGCCAACGATTCTCTTTAGAAGAAAAAGAAGTACGCAATCAGGCTGCCGTTACCACCCCACGAAGAGCCAGATGCTGCTGGGCCTGGCAGCCAGTGTCATCCACAAAGGACTGGCATGGCATGTCCTTATGCTAGGTTAGAAATCAGGGGTCTGGGTTGATGGTTAGGGGTCCTGGATGAAGTTTCCTGTATCAACTGCACAGAGCGCCACTGGGCTGAGGAAAGTCAGTAGCCAAAGTGGACCTGGGTTGGAAGGGGTAAAATGCATTGACTAACGACATAATATGGACAGGGCTGGGAGAGGTGGCTCAATGGTAGAGCACATTGCCTGCTCTTTCAGACGACCTGGGTTTGGTTCCCAGTACCCATGTGTCAACTCACAACCATCTGAAACTCCAGTGCCAGGAGACTCACGCCCTCTTCTTGCCTCCTCAGGTACCAGGCACCTGTGTGGTACATATACACACAAGCAGGCAAAACACTCAAACAGAGTAAAAATAAACAAATCTTTTGTTTATTAAAAAAAAATTCAGGTAGGAGTGGAGCTGGAGAGATGGGTCAGTGGTGAAGAACATTGGTTGCTCTTCCAGAGGACCCAGGTTCAATTCCCAGCACCCACATGGCAGTGTACAACCAACTGTAACGCCAGTTCCATGAGACCCTAAGCCTCCTCCGGGCTCTGCAGGCACTGTGTCAATGTGCTACACAGACATGTATGCAAGCAAAATATAAATACATAAAATGAAAGTGAGTAGATCTTTTAAAACAAGCAAACAGAAATCTGTGAACACAGGAAGTAGTTATGCTACTAATGGTGATTTATTGCATTTTTAGTTAACTTCGAAGTACGTGTTTGCTCCTTGTTTTTGTGACGCAAGAATCGAGAGAGGCCATTCTGCTAGTGCCTAGAGCCCTCCATCTGGATGGAGAAGAACAGACATGGGTGAGGGTGTTTCCTGTTGGGGTGCACTAGCAGCCAGGAGGCAGCTCCTGGGGCTGTTGGCCCATCGTATTTTCCTGAAAGACTCTCCATTCTCACAGTTTGGAGCGAAGTTCTACATACGAGTGCATTAAAGAAAGCTACCAAGGGACAGCTGTAGAAAATCTGCAGCATTCTTCAGACTGCAAGGAATCTCTTACAGTTCTTAATGATGGCTGTAAAGGTAGATAGGGTTTTTTAAAAAATCTTTAAAGGTTTATTTATTTATTTATTTATTTATTTATTTATTTATTTATTTATTTATTTAGTGTGTGTGTGTGTGTGAGAGAGAGAGATAGACAGAGAGACAAAGAGACATAGACACACACACACACACACACACACACACACACACACAGAGAGAGAGAGAGAGAGAGAGAGAGAGAGAGAGAGAGAGAGAGAGAGAGAGAGAGATTATGTTCAAGTTCCCGTGGAGGCCAGAAGGGTCTGATTCCCTGGAGTTTGAGTGATAAGAGATTGTGAGCTATCTGATGTGGGTGCTGGGACTCAAACTCAGGTTCAGCCCATCACTAAGAATTTCTAAAATTACTGTTTATGCTCTTGGAATTGTAGGCACTTATTCCAATCTGGACATCAAAGCAGATTTTACTAGGCCTAGAGTCTGCTGTGAGCAAGCTGGCCCTGCTTTCATGGGGCCAAGTCCCACCACTGTACCCCAGAGAGGCCTCTGTGTGTAGATTTTTGGGGATCCAGAGTAAAGAAACAGTCCCAGTGGGGGGATTCAACTGCTGATCTAGCAAGTTGTAAAATTAAATTAAAATTACTTTATTTATAAAACACTTCAAAGATTTTTAAATTAAAACAACAAAAGTCCAACAAACCAATGTGTGATGCTAGAGTATGTGATGTGTTGTGTGTGTGTTTGTGTGTGTGTGTGTGTGTGTGTGTGTGTGTGTGTGTGTGTGTGTTTTGTAAGAGAGAGGAAGAACCACTAAATGCCTCTGTGTCTAAATTTTAACAGTGTAGGTCTACTAGGGAAATGTAGCTCAATTGGTAGACTGTGTGCTTCACAGGAATGAGGCCTCAGGGTTGATCTCCCCATTTCCAGGGCTGACATTGACTGGGTGTGGTGGTGTGTGTATTTAATGCCAACACTCAGGAGGCAAAGGCAGGCAAGTCTCTGTGAGTTTTAGACCAGCCAAAGCTGTGTAAGTGAAACTATCTCAAAAACATCAGGAGCAATAAACAACAACAAAACCCCAAACACACATTTTCAGATACAACAATCCACACAGAAAGTTGAAGAATAGTTTCATGAAACCAGAACAGCCTCCTGACACTGCCCAGGACAGCCTCACTTCAGATCTTGTACAAACAGACAGCAGGTACTCTGTGTAGAAGGGGAGTTTGTGTCCCATTACTAGAGGACTGAAGTCCTCATTTGCTGCAGGAACACAATTCCAAACTGTTTGCCCTGTAGACACATTTTGAACTTCTCAGTCAGCAGAAATAGCAAATTATTATAATAATGTTCAATAAACAAACTTGCAAAACTGCACATTAACTTTGAACTCTTTGTACCAGCCCACTGATGTCTCAGATTTCTAATGGTAGGTATCGGATTTGGGTTAAAGTCTTTTACTTCTTAGGCATCTTGTGTGTCGCCTAGTATGGGTAGGCAGGCCAGCACGTAGCAATTTTATTGGCTTTGGAGGGTTCAACGTTCTGAACAGGTATTAGGGAATCAATAATTCATCACCTGGAGGGCAGAGAACATGTTAAATTTTCTGCTTGTGCCCTTGGTGGCTCTTGGAACCAGTTCTCATCCAAACTGGACCTGCTTTGCAGCAGGCTTAGGGCATGACTTCCTACTTAGGAAGCATCCTCAGCCCTCTGATTGCAGCGTATCGAACATTTCAGTCTGGACCCACCCACACTCTTAACCTCCTCTGTTGAAATGAAGGCCATTTTCTCCCCATGCATCAATCTCCAATATTTGGGGGTGGGGAAGGCAGCTATTTTCACTGTCACCCTCCACTAAGTGCCCGTAAGACAACAAAGGCCGTAAAATCATAGGAAAAAAAATCTAACTGAGAAATTGATTAGTTACTTTCGAGCAGCTGTGACATTTCCAACACAGCCTGAGACGAACTACCCGAGATGCAAACTGATTCCAGTGCAGAAGTATGGGTTCTAGAAACAGATACGGACTTGAAGTCCACATTCTGCCACTCACCATGGTCTTGCATTGGTTACTTAACATCTCTGGGCTTGTTATGGATTCTATATCTAAAATTTAAGAAATTAATTTGTTCATTATTTATTAACTTTTTATTTTATTTTATTTTTATGGAAGAAAGTTTATTTTGGCTTATGATTCCAAAGGGCTGAGTTCATAATATCAGAGGGACATGGCAGCAAATGGTAGGCATGTCTCCTGGAGTCGAAAGCTGAGGCCTCACATCTGGAACCATAAGCATGAAGCATAGAGTCTGAATTTAAATATTATGAGTCTTTAAGCTTTCAAAGCTGTCTTCAGGGACATACTTTCTTTATTTATTTTGCTATGTGTATAAATGTTTGGCCTGAATGTATGTCTGTGCTCCATGTGTGTGCCTGGTGCCCATGAAGGTCGTAAGAGGGTGTAGGATCCCCAGGAACTGGAGTTACAGACAGTTATGATTGACCATGTGGGTGCTGAGAACTGAAGTGAGATCCTCCGTCAGAGCAGCTGCTACTTCTAACCATTGAGCTGTCTTGCCACCCTGAGTGAGTTAATTTTTAACCAAGGTTAAAATCCAGGAGACAACAAAAGCAGAGGAAGGAAATGGCTACAGAAGAAAGCAAAAGTGAGTAGGAAAATCTGCTTAGCTGTCACTGTGGATGGCTCCTGTTGTGGCTGTTGCTTGGTTTTGGAGACCAGATCTCAGACTGTAGCATAGGGTGGTCTAGAATTCACTATGTAGCCCAGGATAGCCTTGAACTCATGACAATCTTTCTGCCTCTCTCATTCAAGGGCTAAGACTACAGGCCTGAGCCATCATGCCTGGGTTGAAAATCTGCGTTGAAAAAACATAAATAAAATAGACAAATTGCTAGATAATTGGTAAGAAACAAAGAACAAACATATAATATTAGGAATGTCAAAGGGAAGAAACATCAAAATAAGAAATTTTTAAAAATCATTGGCGTGGTTTGCATAACTCTGTGTAAACACATTTGATAACCTTGATGAAATAAATGCATTTATACAAAAATACAACTCACCAATTGACTCCAGTGGAGAGATACAAGAGGCCCAGCATATAATCCTCTGTGATAACTGGTTACACAGAGAGGGTTCTTTAAATAAATTACAGTGACGAACATCTGAGAAAAATCTTCCCCAAAGCATAATCCATCAGGATTGGGAAAACGCCCGTCAGTAGCCAATTAAGCAAGAAAAGCTGCTGCGGCTACATTAATGATCCAAGAAATAGTTTTGTTTTGATGGATGATCCCAGCCTGGAATGAGCATGAGTCAAGACCAGAATTAATCCACACTCTGGAGGCACCGATGTCCACAAGGACTTTACCCCGCAGTGGACAGCCTGAGCCTGAGCAATGACAGAGATGCCAGGGATGGTCAGATAGGCCGTGTCTGCAATGTGCCCAAGCAGGCCCTCTGAAACTTCCCTAGTTATTCAACATGGTCTTGTTCCTTTCCAGGCTGCAGCTCCAATCCTACTTTAATCTACCGACCACATGGATAAAAATGACTAAGATACTCGGTCACTTGATTACTCCTAGACCATGACAGCAATAGATCCACAACTGTCCCTGCTGTGTGTGTGTGTGTGTGTGTGTGTGTGTGTGAGAGAGAGAGAGAGAGAGAGAGAGAGAGAGAGAGAGAGAGAGAGAGAGAGAGAGAGAGAGAGAGAGAGAGATTTCTCTGTGTAGCCCTGGCTGTCCTGGAACTCATTTAGTAGGCCAAGCTGTCCTCAGACTCAAAGATCCACCTGTCCCTGCCTTCTGAGTGCTGGCATTAAAGGTGTGGGCTGCCACCACCAAGCTTGTCCCCTGCTTTTTAAAACCCTCTTTATAAAAGATTTTAGTACAAACCCAAACGCTATCAGTTTCTTCTGATTCCCTCTACTGGGAGCCCCAAGATCCCTCTGGTGTGTGCCCACCTTTGCCGCAAAACCTCTTTTATCTTCCTCCAGTAGTCTTTGATGGGTGGGCATTGGCAGGCACAGTTGTACCAACCCCACACACTGTGGACCTCAAAATCCACTCTCTAACATTGTCCCATCCACCTAGTGTACTGCCTGCGTATTCAGCGGTAGTGACAAATCACATCTTCCCTGATGTGCCCCTCCGATGCGCCAGGCTAACATTCTGTGCTTCGGCCAGCACCCCTACAGCTGTGATATACATGCCAACCACCAAGGTATGTGGATAAAGTGCAGATTATGATTCGGGGTGTTTGGGAAGGATATGGCAGTCCACATTTCAAGCAAATTCTTGGTTGACACCAGTGCTGCATGTCCAAGGAGCTCCAGGGTTTCGTGTGCATGGACAATAGCACTTCCCAGCATACAGTGCATGTGGGGAGATGTAAACGTCTGAGTGCTAGATGCCATCCATAACAGAGATGGCGCTCTCCCTGGCAGTGAGACCCAGGTGGCTCACAGACAAAGCTAAAATTTAGGGTAGTACCTCATTTTATAGTGAAGAAAGTTAGCAGAGAGGGAATAATTACCTGTCCAAACGCCTACATGTCATCAGTGCTGGCGGCTGATTCTAAACCCAGGGTACCTCGCTCTAGAATGGAGAATCCATTCTCCTAGCCACTCTTCTCACAGCCTCCTAAGGAGAGGGCAGGAGCTCACGCTCCCTCACGGTCGTTAACTAGGGAACGCAGAGCTGTATGTACACACACAAGCTGACAGAAAACAGCCGGGCCCACAGGTTCTCCAGCACAGAGAGTCTCAGCATGGTTTGGGCACTATCACAACCGGGGTCAGAACGTGGTCTCCAGGGCTGCAGATAACTCTTGTACTACGAGACTCAATGCATTTCCTGGAGCTTAACTATCACTGGTTCCCTGGCTTTCATATAAACGCTGACCAGTATTTTCCCAGTCACTAAGGTTTTAAGTGTAAGAGAAAGCCAGGTGCATTAAATCGGTGTAATTACTTCTGAAACGCTGGTGATTGAGGAAGTGGATTCCGAGAGAAACTCTCCAAGGCTTTACTGAAGTGGAATTGTGAAGCCCAGCACTGGACAGCAGCCAGATGTCTGCCCCTTTCTGATGGGAAGCAAAGGATTCTCTGAGGAAGGGGCTTGCTGGCAGTGGCGGGTTCATCTCCCATCTGGGAATTCATTAATTAGGGCTTAGCTCTGAAGGCAGATAACAAGCTAATCAGAGGGGAAGTGAAGTCCCACAGATCACGCTGTCTAATGAGTACCACTGGGGTGAGCCGACGAGGAGGCGTTAGAGCAGGTGGGGTGCTGGTTGGGGGGCTGCCCTGAAGCCATGGTGCTGGTACACTTCCCAATGTAAGAGAAGTGTTTAGGAATCATCAGTGGCTCACCTTTCTGTACCAACCACCGCCCTGAAAGAGACACCACAGTCCCTGCCTCCCAGGGCAGAGAGGAGACTGCATTCAGGCCGCCCGCTGCTGCTGCTGCTGCTGCTGCTGCTGCTGCTGCTGCAACTTCACAAAGAACACAAATTTTTAAAAAAGTTTTTCCCAGGCATTGCTTAAACTTCAGCTTCATGCCTTAAGACAGGCAGTTCGAGAGTGAGAGATTGAGGAAAACAAAAAATATAAAGAAAAGTCATTGGATTTGTTAGGTTTCCTTTCCCCTAACATGAAGTCCTTGCTGTCTTTTCATATCTAACCAATGGGTATAAGGTTTTCCAGTCTGGAACCATCTTAGAGCCTTGCTTCTGTTCTTATAAGACACAGTTGGAGCTTCGCCCCAGATGCCACCCCACATGTTTTCTCTAGGTGGGATTCTCTTGTAAAAAAAAGTTAGTTTGGAATCATTCTGGATAATGACCAATCAGTTATCTGCATCTTTTCTTGGGCCAAGCTTCTCTCCATCACTCCCAAAGATTCAAAATATTCTCTCCCCTCCATCAAGGAGAACCACCAAGTCTCAGTGTGGTCTTTCTGACGCTGCAGCTTCTGGTGTGAGTTGGAGCCACCTGATCTCTGTCAGGTAAACGATCTGGTCATTCTATGTGAGGGGGAAATGGGAAGGCATGTGACACCCCTGGCCCGTGACCTCCTTCCCTTCTCTGAAGATCTAACACTCAGATGCCATCTGTATCGCTATAACAGTTTCTTATTGGAAACCCTCAGAAGACCTGCACGAGGGTCAGATGTACCCAGCTCTCCAGGGACACCCAAAGTCCTCTCACTAGCTAAAGAAACATGTTCACCCACTCTTCTGAATGGGTTGCTCTTTTATAAGGCCAGGGAGAAAGGGTAAAGGAGATTGGTAAGAAGGTGGACTTCCCACGGCTAGAACGTATTTGTGTTTTATAGAACCATTGCTTTGTTCTCTTATTGTTAAACCAGTGGCTACCATCTTGCTGCACAGCTGGAATCATCCAGAGAACTTATGTTACTCTTGGTACCCAAGCTCTCCATTGAATATTTGTGATTGCACTCAGGCATCCGAAGTTGCTTAGCAACCGTCTCTTGAAATGTGGCTGCAAATTTAGAATTTCTGCCAAGGCTTAAAAAAAATATCGATGCCAACTTTGACCCCCAGAAATTCTGATTAATAAGGGTGTAGTGTGCATCTTGGCCACTGGAGAGGAAAAAGAATCTCCCCAATGCACAGCCACAGTTGAGAATCCATGCTGTCTTCCTCTCTATAATGATGTACTGCACCAATCTAAAAGCAGCATGCACTTTGAAAAGCAGAAAGTGTGTAACTTAACTTTATCCTGTTATTCCCCCTTTCTTGAGCTGCCCCTGACCAGGGGGCACAACACAATAGCAGTAAATAAAAATATGAGCAACAGGGGCATTTGAACCACTCCCACCAGATTGTTTTTAAAATTCCCTTAAAAAAAAAAAAAAAAAAAACCTGGTGCCTGAACCAAACTTGCTAGGTAAGCTACATCCTTTGCCCTAGACTCTCATCTTTAATTGACTTCTAATATCTAACTTGTCAGTGGAACTCAGCTAGTGCAACTTGTATGGATTTCCACAAAAGAATCCTGCATCCACTGCAAGTGTGTATGGAAAAAAATCTGCCTTCAACATGGGATCACCTGGGTTGACAATTGAATAGCTGCCCTTTGGTATCAGTGAGGCACTGTGAACTCATTTTACTATCCCTGAATACAAGCGAAGAAACAAAAGCCACAAATCATAGTTAATTATGAAAGTAGAGGGTGAGACTAGAGATCTCTTCTAATCTCAGGAGTCTCTGTTAGAAACACAACTGTTCATGTGATTGTCATATTCATAGTGAGAGAAAATATGCTTAAGGAAAAGATTAGAGCCAGTAATTTTACAAATTCAGTTCAGCCACACATTTATGTATATTATACGATATATACAAGAATGCCTATGTGTGTAGAAAAATACCCTGAGGAATGGTTGCATGTCCTTATCTCTCAGCATATGCTATAAAGATGAGGTTATTAAGAAAGCATATTTTAAATGTCAAGTGATGGATTGAGATCTCAGATGGCTGACTCGTACATTTTATAGTTTGCTCAGACAATTCTATGTGACTTCATGGCCTTTTCATCATTATTAACAACATTCAATTACTATTGAAATGAGACATTGGTTATGCAGTAAATAAGACATATATGGTGTGATGTCTGCCTTACTGTTCCATAGCCGAGTCATTTTGAGAAGCTGTGTAGTTAGTAACCCTGCCTATGCATTGTGATTTGGTAGAAGGATTTGGTAGAGGAGTCACCATATATCCTGGAGTAGATAATATGGCTCCTTCTTCCTCACTATTGTTGGGCACTCACTAGTGAGTGTGCTAATTGAGTGGCTAAAAGTCAGGAGGTAGAAAACAGGCCTGAGTTACAAAGGCTGGGAGAGTCTCGGGGGATCAATTACATCTGCTGTGTAATTACCACTGAAGTTTAGGCCTAGAAGGAGGGAATCCCACCTGCCCAGTCTTCTACGAACAGGACATCAGCTAAGTCTGTGAATCAATCAGTTGAGATGGTGTCTTACTTAGGTTTCGATTGCTGGGATAAAACTACATGACCAAAAGCAACTTGGGAGGAAGTGGTTTATTTCATCTTATGGTTTGTAGTCCAACATCCAAGGCAAGGCAAGAACTCTAGGCAGGAACTGATGCAAAGGCCATGGAGGAGTGCTGCTTACGGGCTTGTTCCCCTTGGCTTGCTCAGACTGTTTTCTTATACCTACCATCCTTGACCACAGGCCCAGGGATGGCACCACGCACAACAGGCTGGACCTTCCCATATCAATCACTTAGGGAAAGTCCCTGAAGGCTTGCCTCCAAGCCAGTCTGTTGGGGGGATTTTCTCTCTTTCCAAATGACTCTGGCCTGTGTCAAGCACACATAAAACTGAGCCGCCACAGATGGCTTCATGGTGGGTCAAGCCAATTAAAGCATAGGAAATGAGAATTCCTCTGGGTTGGGCTCTCCAAGTTGGTTTATTGCAAAGAATAAGACAGGAAGCGGAGGTAATTGGCTTGTGATACTGCCCCATATCCCAGCAACACAAGGCACACATTGTGTAGAGCAATTTTCATATTCCTATGTAGTTAGAACAGAGATGAGCAGAGGCTAAACTGCGCTCTGTGAAGCTGGAACCCCACATCTGTCATTCCCAGCCAAACTCTAGCATGCAGCACAACAGACATTTGATAAATGTATGACTTAGTGTTGACTAGACACTAGTTATCACCCATTGGGGCTTCCACCACTCATGCTCAAGATAGCTTGTGGAATTTAAAGTCAATTGCACTCAAATGAGAAAGAAAAGGTATGCAGATGATCTTACTGGCATTGTACCTACACAACTGTGTGGCCTTAGTCAAGACACCTGAACTTTGAGAGCTCAGAGCCACCTGCACACCCTGAGTCCTTACATACAACCATCTCCTTACTATCTACCTTATAAAGGAATCATAGTAATCAGACTTGTTAAAGACAGGAAAATGCCTGAGAACACTTTGTATCTACAGAGACTTATTTATAAAGGGTTCTCCTACAATTTTTAAATAATGATTAAAATGACTTCAATCTGTTCAGTTTAATATGTGGACTTTCATAAGAAATAAATGTAATAACTACACAAAAAATCTAGACATTTCAATGGTAGAATATAAATGTCTTTCATGTCTGTAAAAGAGATGTCTCATTTTATCTATTTTTAAAAGATTAAAATGTATCAGTGTTCTTTTTGTTTGTTTGTTTTTACATCCCAACCAAAGTTTCCCCTCCCTCCCCTCTTCCCAGTCCCACCCGCCTCCTCTCCCCAATCTCTTCTATTGTTTCTCTTCAGCTACAGGTCGATCTCTCATGGGTATCAGTCAGCCAATGTGTATCAAGTTATAGTGAGACTAGATGCCTCCTCTTCTGTTAAGGCTAGGTGAGGCAATCTAGTAGGAGGAATGGGTCCCCAAAACAGGCAGCAGAGTCAGAGACACCCCCAGTTCTCACTGCTTGGAGTCCCTCACGAATACCAAGTTACACAACTGTAACATATAAGCAGAGGGTCTAGATCAGTCCCTTGTGTATCCCTCGGTTGTCGGTTCAGTCTCTGTGAACCCCTAAGAGCCCAGGTTAGATGGTTCTGTGGGTTTTCTTGTGGTGTCCTTGAAACTACCAGGTCCTACAATCCTTCTCCTTCTTATGCAGGTTTCCTGAGCTCTGCCTAATGTTTGCTGTATTAGTGTTCTTAAAAAAATAAAATAAAGGCAGGGCAGTGGTGGTGCACACTTTTAATCCCAGCACTCCAGAGGCAGAGGTAGGTGGATCTCCTTGAGTTTGAGGCCAGCCTGATCTATATAATGAGTTCTAGGACAGTCAGGGCTACACAGAGAAATCCTGTCTCAAAAAACCAAAAAATAAAATAAAGTAAAAAAGCAAATCCCAAGAGAAACCAGTAACTTTGTGTGAGAACAAACAAACAAACAAACAAAACAAACCCAAGTTTCTTGCTACTCTACAAAGCATGGGTGTCCAGCCTGGTGAACACTAGCTGGTGGCACTCACGTACTATCCCTAGATGTGGCTCTGAAAGCTTACTTTAAAGTTGAGATAACCTGATGTTCTGGAAACTACATAGCCTAATAATGATCTGGAATGACTGGGGACATCCTTGGAGTGTCCTTCAGCCCCTCAAACTTTACAGTACCCCCAAATACATCCTCTTCTAGACATCTTGTTTTCCCTTCTTTCAAAACACCTTTGAAAAATTTGTGCATGTGAGTGCATGTGTGTGTGTGTGTGTGTGTGTGTGTGTGTGTGTGTGTGTGTGTGTGTGTGTGTGTGTTAATGCTATGGCACAGATATGGAGGTACACATCTGAGAAAAACTTCTGGGAGTTTATTCTCCACTTACACCTGGGGAATGAACTCAGCTTGTCAGGCTTGGCCAGCAAACACCGTTACCTGTCAGGCCATCTCCTGTTCCCCCTCGCCATCACCACTGTAATAATTTCCTAACTGGCTTCTCTCAAATATCTCATCATCAGTGGCTCCCATTAACAACTCCCATCTTTGATGTGTACAGAATTTAAGTCAAAGCCATTCAAGTGGGCAGAAAGGACAGTTTAACTGTCAAACTTAACCATGGCTGTTAACCCATAGTGGATGGGAATGATCCAGACAAAATGCTCTCTAGAAATAAAGTCATTTCAGGACCCCCAAAAGCAAGAATAAACGAAGTGTCTAAATGCCAGTTGGACTGAGCCAAGGCAGGGAAGAAACAGTATCGGTATTCAAAGAAGTTCTGTGAAGAAAATACACGTTCCCAAAGGGCAGAGCCTCAGTACGTGAAGGAAGATGAGCTTGCCACAAGGAAGAACTGGCAATGTCCATCCAAGTACTGCTCTGGGATGCTGGGCACTTCTTGTCATGGATGAAGCTGTCGGCTGTGCAGAATACACCTGTTGTCCTCTATTGGATGCTCCACACTGCTCTGGCCTTGGCCATTGACCTAAATGGCCAGGGTCCATAGACTTCCTCAGTGCCTGACGTTGCATTTAGTTCCTGAGAACACAGACAAGAGGTCAAAGAGAGGTGAGAACGGCACTGGTGAATTGATTCACTTGCTCCTGTCCATGCTGGCTGCACCGATTGGAGCCTGTGGCTCCTGTTCTGTGACTGCTGTGGTCCTCCTCCTCTGGACCCCATTGCCACCTTCATGATCTTGACTAGTGGTAGGAAGGTAATGTCAGGGAACTGCACTGTCCCAGGACGTCCAAATCGAATGTGCCATCTGATTCTTTTGAGCTCCGGATCAAAAACTAATGTTACTACACGTTCAAGCCCTGATTTCCTTGCTCCAGTATCATCATTACGTCATTGTTCTCCATCAAAATTGGCTTAACACCTAAATCCATCTACATGGAAAGAACGTGCTGGTCATGTTTACATGAGCTTCCTGTTCCATCTGATGTTTGGAGTTTTCATCATTAATTAAGAGGCTCTCATTCTTAATTTGTTTAGTTTTTGAAATTAAATCAGCTTTGTTAGAGCGAGTTGGTCTGCCTGGAATTAATGAATCCGAGGTCTGGGCTGAATTTTCTCAGCTGTATTGCTTGTGGAGGTCTCTAGTGCCCATCCACTCCCACCTGCATCCCCTCCCTTCCAAGATACCCAGTGTTTACAGCCAAGGACTGCTGTCTCATAGGCCTGAGAGCTCCTTGCCCATGCCATGCTTCTGTGGTTTTTATCAAAGCCATTCCCCGCCCCCCCCCTCTCTCTCTTTCATACATATATGTGGATATACACATACACATAAAGGATATATATATTTATATATAGATATATAGATATATAGATATATAGATATATATCCTCTTTCTTCTTCCTTTTTTTTTTTTTTTTTTTTTTTGAGACAGGGTTTCTCTGTGTAGCCCTGGCTGTCCTGGAACTTGCTCTGTAGGCCAGGCTGGCCTCGAACTCAGAGATCCACCTGCCTCTGGAGTGCTGGGATTAAAGACGTGTGCCACCACTGCCTGGCTCCTCCACTCTTTCTTTCTCCCACTCTTTAGACAACACTTCCTCAATGGAGCCATCTTTTCTGCTTTGTCTTCCCCAGAAAAAAATCTGCCTACTTATTTTATTGAGAATCTTTGTATCTAAAGCCTTGAGATATACAGAGGACATTGGGATTGCCCAGACTATGCATACTTTTTATTTCACATGTAAGATGCAGTTCCTGGGGAGGTTCCCACCTAAATGATGTGGAAAACAGAGACATGCAAAGGATGTCATGCAAATGAGGATGGGAGAGTGGGTAGATGAATGTCAGGGGGAAGGATATCTAAAAGAGATGGTATGTGACTTGCATGGGCAGGAAAAGACGAGGAAGAATAAAGGAGCCTGTGTTTTCAGAGAAAAGAGCCTGTCTTGGGTCTTTCAAGCTCCTAGACTCGTCTGGCAGTTGCTCATGCAGCAGTGACCACATTCAGGACACACAGCATCTGGTGGTGACTCCAGCAGACTGACGCCAAACTAGATGCAAGGATAAATGACAACCGGCCAGAGGCCTGGCGTGGAGGCATCCTGGTATCTCAGGCTAAGGAACCTCTCTGTGGTTTTGCCTCTTGGTTGGTTGTTTCTTCAAAATAGTCTGAACTTGCTAGCTCAAAAGCCCACAGGCACCACATAAATAAAAAAATCATATCTAAGTGCTATCAATGAAAGCCCCCCAAAGCACACTGCTAACCATGTATGGCCCACTACCTCTGCAGCCCCCATGAAACTATACTTAGATATGCTGTGCGGGCAAGCCAGAGCTTTGTAATTATGAGATCCCAAACCATTTCTGACCTCTGGAACTCTCCGATCCCGTGACTCCCTTGCGCTGCTGGGATATGCTGTTGGCTTAGATGCCTAAGCCTCCTCTCCAGTGTCTTCCCTTTCTGGAAGCTTCAAACAGGGTCACATTGTGAGAGATTTCCCCTCTCACCTAGCCTTAGAAATGACCAATAAGCCGGGCGGTGGTGGCGCACGCCTTTAATCCCAGCACTCGGGAGGCAGAGGCAGGCGGATCGCTGTGAGTTCGAGGCCAGCCTGGGCTACCAAGTGAGCTCCAGGAAAGGCGCAAAACTACGCAGAGAAACCCTGTCTCGAAAAACCAAAAAAAAAAAAAAAAAAGAAATGACCAATAAATGTGTGATGTTATTGGCTCTTTTTCTTGGTCTCTCTCCGCATCTCACACCCCAACAAGTCAATATGCTGACTTTTGTGGGGGAAAGGGTGTGTATCTGTCTGTGTATGTATGTGTGCATGATCCTGTAGGAGCTTATAGTGTGAGTATATGTGTGTCTGTCTGTCTGTCTGCATATGCATGTATGATGCATGTGGTGTGAGTGTCTGAGTATAAGCCAGAGGACAACTTTGAGTATCTTTCCTCGGGCACCATCAAACTTGGCTTTTTGTTGTTATTGAGAGACAGGTTCTCTCACAGGCCTGGAGCTTGTTGATTAGGGTAGGCTGACTAGCTAGTGAACCCCAGAAATCTGCCTGTCTCCTCAGCCCTGAGATTAAAATTACAAACTACCGTGCCTGTGTGTGTGTGTGTGTGTGTGTGTGTTTTACTATTCCCATTTCTTTTTTTTTTAATTTAAGAAATTTTTTTTTATTCATTTTACATACCCACCGCAGATCCTGACTCCCCATGGGAGCCTGTGTTTTTTTAACTTGCCTCTAGGAATTGACTTAGGTCCTCAATTTTGTGAATGTGCAAAGGACTTTACCAGCTGAGCTACCTCTCCTGCCCTCTTGGAGGGATTTTTAATCCACAGCAGAGAACATCAGACAAAGACTGTGCAGGAAAAGGGGACGGGGCAACAGAAGCCGGAAGCAGTGGGTAAGAGGCAGAGAGTGCTAAGGTAAGGCCCCGAAAGACAACTGACGAGTTAAGTAATGCTAGCCAGAGAAGAAGATAATCTGGGTGTAGCCAAGTGGATTTTCAGCTCACAAACAACATGTTGGATCCCACAAAGGCCATGCTGGATCCTATAAGGCCATGCTGGATCCCACAAGGTCGTGCTGGATCCCACAAGGCCATGATGAACCCCATAAGGCCATGCTAAGTCCCATAGGCCATGCTGGATTCTGGTTTCCATTTTCCATGAAGACCAGCCACTCAGGATAAAATCCATTCTGTTAGACAATAACCCCTTCCCCAAGGCAAACCCACCATGTCTGCATTCTTTGCAGCTAAAGGAGTTGAAGGAATCCAGGCCAGGTCTGTAGAGGGGGACTGTGTGGTATTTGGGAGGATCATGGGGAATAACAAGTTAGAGAATTAGGTGGGAATGGCCCTGGAAAGGTGAGTAGTGTCACGTGACAGGGTCCTTGTATATGCTCTGCCGAGTACCCAGGGAGCCGGTGAGTATTTAAAGGAAAAGGCCATGAGTCAGGCTTGCCTTCCCATTCAGTCACAGCGTGGGGAGTTTGAGACAGTAACGTCTGGGCAGGATTAGTGAGAGGACTCTTAGCGGCAATGGAGAGGAGGGACACGGTCCATACGTAAAAGCAGCAGGAGTTGGTGGCACAGCTTTGGCAGTCGAGAGAAAAATAGATGATTCCGTGTGTCCCATTTGTACGCTGTGTGGATAAGATGCCCCAGGCTGAGATGCACATTGGCAGGAGGTACCACAGGATATCCAGGAGGAGGAAGGCTATGGGCAGCTGGCTCCATGCTTCTGGGCTTCGGATCCTAAGTCACCTCAGGAACTCCATGGCCACTCAGGTTCATTCTTGTACTGTTAAATCTGTCTCTAATATGGACACGTTCTTCATCCTCAAGCCTTCCTGCGTGAGCTTGGGAATGCTGCCGAATTCCCTGATGTCATCACCGCCTTCCCAGAGCACTCCTCTTCCTTCTGGACTCAAGTGGACCGTCCTATGAGAATACTCCTTAGCAGCCCTCTCAAGGGGCAGCTGTGTTTTGTATCTTTTCTTCTTTCATAGCACAGTGTCTTCAGGGCCAGGAAGTGGGGTTGGTGTTCTCTTTGTCCCCACTGCCAGATTCCAATCTTTTCTTCTAGAAAGTTCCTTTCCCTTTGAGATCACTTCCTTTCCCCTCTCCGCCATTGTCATTCACTAGTGTCTTCACCAGGACATTTCATCCACACTTCTGTCCTCCCTTCAACATCTGCTTCAGTCTGGGTGACTTCCACTTCCTCACACATAGGTCATTGACCACTCTGGGTCCTCATTTTTTTTTTTTTTTGACATAATTATCTCCAATGACTTCAGCTAAGAGATCCACTCCTAGGATCAAGCCCTACATTATGACTTCTGAAATAAAAACTTCAAACAGCCAATTTTACAGCTGCCACCTCTTAATAACTGAGATGACCTTTTATCTTATCAAAACCTTTGACCTCTCAGCTTTTCAACTTCATGATTATCCCTAGCCACCATTCTATTTTCTGTATTTTTTTTTTAATTTTATGACCATTGGTGTTTTGTCAGAAGCCCTGGAATTGGAGTCACAGACAGTTGAGAGCTGCCATGTGGTTGCTGGGAATTGAACCTGGATCCTCTGAAAGAGTAGAGAGTGCTCTTAATCACTGAGCCATCTCTCCATCCCCACCACTATACTTTTAAGACCAAGGATGCCAGATTAATTTGTGAGGAAGGCTGAAAAGATGCAGATACATCACTTTAAAAGATTAATCTCTCCTGGTATGGTGGCACACAACTCTAACATTCAGGAGACTGAGGCCAAAATGCTCTACATAGAGAATTCTCCAGCCAGTGCTACATAGTGAAACTATATATATAATATATATATATATATATGTGTGTGTATATATATATATATAGTTATAGTTATATATATAGGGAGGTATGGCCTTGTTGGAGTAGGTGTGGCCTTGGAGGAAACATGTCACTGTAGGAGTGGTCTTTGAAGTCTCCTACGGTCAAGCTATGACCAGTGTCACAGTTCATGTCCTGTTGCCTGTGAATCAAGATGTAGATCTCTCAGGCCCTTCCCTAGCACCATGTCTGCCTGCAGGCCACCATATCCCACCATAAGGAGTATGGACTACACCTCTGAAACTGTCAACCGCCCCCAATTAAATGTTTTTGTTTATAATAAGAGTTGCTGCCGGGCGGTGGTGGCACACGCCTTTAATCCCAGCACTCGGGAGGCAGAGGCAGGCGGATCTCTGTGAGTTCGAGGCCAGCCTGGGCTACCAAGTGAGTCCCAGGAAAGGCGCAAAGCTACACAGAGAAACCCTGTCTCGAAAAAAACCAAAAAAAAAAAAAAAAAAAAAAAAAAAAAAAAGAGTTGCTGTGGTCACAGTGTCTCTTCACAGCACCAGAAACTCCAACTAAGACACAAACCAAACAAACACAAAATGAATCCAAATTCTAGAGTTCATCTTTCAGGCTCAGACATGGACTTAACCAGTCAGTGGTTCCCACCACAACTACAGAAAAATGCAGGAGAAATACTGGAATTGGCCTTCACACAATTCCCTTCACTTTTCTTGTCTGGCTACAATATTGTTTGGCTTAACCATGTATCACTTAATTACATACTCTTTAATTTTTCACATCTGTCTGTCTGAGCCTGAAATGTAGTCATGAAAAGCCCCCTGGGCTTGTATTCAAATAAATGGATTTCAGACACAACTTACTTCTTGCAAAATCTTGAGCCGTTCATTTAAACTCATCTGAAAATGCAAATTTTATTCTTGACTTCATTATGCTGTGACCACAAATATAATAGATACCAAAAAAATAATAGATATAAAACATTTGTAAAATTTAAAACTTTTAAAAAACATAAGTTACATTATCTCTCAATTGTATTTAAGAATCGGAATTATATACTTGTATGATTCACCAATCATGGTGTTCAAGTGATATTTGTTGAATGGAGGAGTGAGGTAATGAATGGATAAGTAAGTATATACCACCACTGAGGGGACCCCTCTGAGGGTATGTGTGGTAGTTTGAATGCAATTGACCCCCATAATCTCATAGGGAGTGGCACTATTAGGAGGTGTGACTTTGTTGGAGTGGGTGTGTCTTTGTTGGAAGAAGTGTGTCACGGTGGGGGCGGGCTTTGAGGTTTCCTGTGCTCAGAATACTGCCCAGTGTCTCAGTCAATTTCCTGTTGCCTACAAGATGCAGCTTTCTCAGCTCCAGCTCCATGTCTGCCTGCACACTGCCATGCTCCCCATCATGATGATAATGGACTGAACCTCTGAAACTGTAAGCGAGCCCCCTCAATTAAATGTTTTCTTTATAAGAGTTGCTGTGGTCATGGTGTCTCTTCACAGCAAAAACAAAAACAAAACAAAAGAAATCCTAACTAAGATAGTAGGAAAGGAGAAGATAGCCATTTTCAAATCATAGTTTAACTATAAAACACATTTTTCTAAGTTGTATTTCAACATTAGACTCAGTATAAGCATGGCTATATTCTTGGACTATGTTTTCCTGGAAATAGGCTCTGAGTCAAGAATTGTTGCTAGAAGGTCTGTACCTAGGATAGAGCAAAGAGGGCAGGTTAATGATGCTGAGAGGTTGTTGATGTGTTTGTGGCAAGTGTCTCAGCCAACCTCCCAGAGAGATCTAGACTTGGTACAGCCTTCGTGGTGAGTTAAAATGGGAAGTTCTGTACCTCTGCATACAACAATCTTTGGAAGTCAGATGTCGTTGGAAGGGAGGAGAATGCTAGTTGAAGCAGCACTTCTAGGTGGCCTCAGTAACTTGTTTTCAATCTGGAGGTAGAGCTGTATCTGGAATCACAACATCCAGTACAATGTTATTAATGTTTCTATGGCAGCATGTGTCCAGCCAAGATAGAAAGACTTAGCTGAAGATGGAGACATTGTGAAAAGCCAAACTCCAGAGACAGGTGTAACAGCATCCACGAGAAATGGCTGCAGGAGCCACCTCAGCTTAGCTCTAGGAAGGCTTCTGGTTGTCTAGACCAAGCTCCTAGCTCTTGGCCCAAACTCACCAGAGACATTTGTATTTCCCATGCCAGCTGGCAACAAACACCAAATGAATATGGTAACATTCTACCTTGAGAGGCCAGCCTCTCTGGTTTCTGTGGACATCAGTCCCATTCCATTACCCTTTGAACAATAAGAGGGAATTCCTGGGCTGAAAGCCTTGGGCCAGTCCAGCAAAATGACTGTACCACTGTGGAAAGCTGTTGGCGAGACCAGCAGACTTTTAAATGTATCTCTACTATAGACACGGGTGTTCAAGTTTCTAGGCCCTGCAGTAGACCTGACTAGGGAGATAACAGAGATCAGAGAGAAGTGCTGAGAAAGAAGGGGCCAGACAAAGAATTGTCTCCCAGCAATGATCATGGAGATCCATGTGAACCGGGATGTCCCTGGGAGGGATGTCTTAGTGGCTGAAGGCAGGTTAGTTCATTGAGTGTGTCAGTGTTGTACCAGGTATGATAAAGAAAAGGAGGCTTGAGTTCTCAATGAGGAAAGAAAGAGATATTTATATTGAAGAAATTAGTTAATTTCAGTCTATGTCTTAAGGACAGTCTTTAGCAAAAGAGAACAAGACCCAGAAAAGCTAATTCTAATAAAGAGATGTCGGGCAGCAGTGGCATACACCTTTAATCCTAGTACAAGGGAGGCAGAGCCAGGTGGATCTTTGTGAGTTCAAGGCCAGCCTGGTCTACAGAGTGAGATCCAGGACAGGCACTACACAGAGAAACTCTGTCGAGAGAGAGAGAGAGAGAGAGAGAGAGAGAGAGAGAGAGAGAGAGAGAGAGAGAGAGAATACCATCAGAAGGTGCCCGAAGTGCCCATGAGTACTATAAAGAGAAGGGACATGAAACACCTAGGGAGGTGCCATCAGAGGAGGGAGAGAATGTGCATGCCTCACAGCCTTTTCTTATAAGAGATGTGAGCTCTTGCTAATACTTATGGGAACATGATGAAGGAAAAGCAGATGAATTCACAAATACTCAATGACACTTAATGAGTGCTCAATTTTAGAAACATATGAAAGAGTTATGAACATTCCTCTTTTCCAGACTTTCTGAGAGCAGATTAGAATATCAAAGTGTAACAGAAAGCAGAGAGAAGTTTAACTGAAAGATGAAAACTTTACATGCATTAGTGCTATGGCAACCAGCCAGACCCACTCCAATTATGTCCCTAATTGGGTCCATAAATAATTTATAACCCACCATTTGTGTCTGGGGCAGAGGATTCCTAACAGCAAATGCTTAAGTAGCTGTTAGGGGGACCGAATGATTTCCAATTCTGAATTCATCAGAACTCTTGGAGGCTGTGATCCCATGGCCCTTCTTGAAGTGATTTGGTAGGGATTGCTCAAGCGGGGAGAGGAGCTGTCTTCGGTGTCTACTGGGACAGACTGCCAGAGAGGCAATGAGCTCACCTTTTTCTGCTGTTCACTTTGACACTGGCTTTCAATTAAGGTCAAAGCCAAAGCTGTGAACACCAACAACCAAGAGGAAGCAGAGCTATGGCCGACTCTAGGGTTTTTCTCACTTCTTCCTCAGGAGCTGCAGGTCATTTTCCTCCATTGGATATCTTGCTCCAGTTGTCATAGGTGCCTGAATGTGACTTTCTCCTTCAGGTCTTCTTATGTTTCCCTGAAAAATGCAGCTGAACTGTAATAACGTACACACAGGAAGAGTGGATTGAAGTGCACGCATCGTAAAACAACTCAGAAGATGTTCTTGCAAATGAGTTTAATCATGTGGTCATGGCTAGATTGAGGTTAGAACTTTCCGAGAGGTTCCCCTGTTCCTTCCCAGGGTATTTTGTCTCTAGGTGGAGACAGCTGAAGAACGAAGCAGAGGCTCTGAGCTGTTACCAGAGGGTTCATGTATGATCCAGCTCATATAGACATGAACAAATGAAGAACAGACTATTTTAAAACTCAAATGCTCCACAATGTGTGAGGCATGAGAAGTGTGGGAGGCCAGCTATAGGAAAGGGTCTTACTTACCTCCCATCTAAAGCATGGTTTGCAAAGCCCAATCTTCCATGTCCCCATCCAGGGGAGCCACAGCAGCACTAGTCAGGAGCTCACCAGGATGGTCTGTGATGCCTGGAGGCACCGAGTAATCTCACGGAGCAAGTGGCTGCTTGAGTGCTTGGTTTAGCCGAGGAATACCTGGAGGTCTTCTGCCATCAGCGTCTCCTGGGGAAGGATGAGATTCAGGTTCTGCAAAGGATCTCTCCTTGCCAAAATGTGTATGTGCCTCAAGGTACCCGTTCTTCCAGACAGGCTCCATCCAAGCCTGTGTATGGTGGTGAAAGTCTGTTTTCTCTTTTACATGTAGATTTTTAACATTGAGGGGAGGGATATTTAACAGCATGCACCAACTATACCTTTATTAGGTGCTGAGGAACACTTGATACTAACAAACTCATTAGTATGCAGCTTGCATTGACTGAGTTCTCCATCTTAGGCATGACGGAGTAGAGGGTCAGACAGAGCTACAGAACAGTACATCAGACTCTGACCCTACCAGTTCTGCCCCAGGGCCTCATTAATACACAGCAAGCCTCCTCCCCACTAGCTGAGGAGACTGGCTTTCAGACTAGGAGAGGAAACACAACTCAACCAAGCTGTGATTTAATGAAATCCCAGAGCCACGGACGGCTATAGCTCACTTCTTTATAAACCACCCTTCATTTCCTGAAGACACCGAGTTAGAGATCAGAGCCTGTTTCTGGAAATCTACTTTGTCTCATATATATATATATATATATATATATATATATATATATATATATATATATATATGACTCTAGCACAAAAATAAAAACATCACCCATATTCACAGGGATGGTAAAATGGAAAAGAGCAAATGATAAGAAAACTAAATGCCCTGGGTGTCAGAGAGATCTTTCCCAAGTCTAGCTGTTATTAGGTAAACAGTTACAGAGACCTTTTCGATTTTGCATGAGGAAGAATTCCTGTACTTGACTATATTTGTCTGAAATAGACCCACTAGGTTAAAAGAAGTCTTTTTGCTTTTTTATTTTAATATTTTATTCTTCCATTTTTGGTTTCTGTCTCTTTCTTTTCATAAACTCTGAATCTAACATGCCTTATACCCCAGTGCTCATTTCCTGGACAGTCTAATCTGTAACAGATTAGTTACTAGGAATAAGAACATATTTAACTCCCAGGATTAATATGGTAAAGCATCAATGAACTTTGAATGAATTCACCACTGCTTAAATGCTGAACACTTGTGAATAAAGACTAACAAACTAAAAAAAAAAAGAAGAAAAGAAAGAAAAAGAAAAAAGAAAACTAAATGCCATAAATGTTAGACTTGGGAGGTCTCTTCTGCAAGGGCTGTGCTGATTGGGCAACACAGGTTAAATGAGATTTGGAGTGGAGATGCTTTGATGCTTTCTATATCTTTGAGTAGAATTTCAACCTGGGGCAAAACTATGCATTCTCCCTGTTGTAAGGACTTTTGGACTGAGCCAGCCATCAGTGGCATCCTTCTAAAAAAAATTCACCACACAAAGGCACCTGAATCCTTGCTTGGTGCTGGGCTGACGTCCACTCTTCTAGAAGTTGTTGCGGGGTTGTCAGGGTGAGTTTGGTTGTTATAGGAAGGATCTCACTATGAGGTCAATGCAGTGATGGTCAAGGCTAGTTCCTGAAGTGGAGAGACTGATCTTTGGGAAGAGTCCTTCTGTTCTTGTGCCCTATGAGAATCTGCCTGGCTGCTCAGGGTGGAGGAGGGCCAGGATCTCAGGTCATAGGGCTGGAGGTGGCATGGAGATCCAAGATGGCATGGGAAAATGAAGAGAAACGGAAGAAGTAAGCCAGTGGCAACCTCGTTAGTTTGTTTTGTTTTTGGTGACAGGGTTTCCCTGTGTAGCCCTGGCTGTCCTGGAACCAGCTCTGTAGACCAGGCTGGCCTTGAACTCACAGATTCACCTGCCTCTGCCTTGGGAGTGCTGGGATTAAAGACATAACCCACTACTGCCTGGCCTCTCTCTTTTTTTTTTTTTCAATACTCTGTGTATGATAATTAATATTAATTGCTTTAGCTGAAGTATGGTGCACCTATACAAAGCATCAATCTGGGTATTTCTGTGAGGATATTTTCAGATGAGCTTAACATTTACATTGACAGACTGAGAGAACAAGGGTCCCTACCTGTGGTGGATGGGCCTTAGTCAATCAGCTGAAGCCTGGCTAGAACAAAAGGGCGGGGCCAACCATGAATACTCCTTCCCGTCCTTTCTGAAGATGCCACTTGGTTTCATTTTTTCTTTGACTTAGAACTCAAACTAAGTGAGCATCTCGGCCTACATCTGCAATTCTAACACTCCAGATACTGAGGCAGGAGGGTGAGGGTGAGTTTGAGGCTAGTCTGGGTTGCAAAAAGAGTTCCATGACTTCCAATCTCTAGAGCCAGACTTTGTTAAAAACAACAAACAAACAAACAAACAAACACACAAAAAGCAAGCAAACAAAAATGCTTTCAAACTAAAATGTTGGCTCTTCCCAAGACTCAAACTCACCAGCTAGCAGACTGTGACAAGAACCACGATGCCAGCTTTTTTGTGCCACCAGGTCGCAGATTTGAGAATTTATCACCCTTAAGGATCACACATACCCGTTCCCCAGAATGAGTATGTGTGCACATTCCACTAGCTCCCTTTCTCTGGAACTCTCACTAATAAACTACCAGAAGTAACCGAAAGCGAAGAGACGCACTGTGGGTGACCGACAGCGCGGTTCCCATGGCAAACTCTGGCGTGAACCCCGCAGTAGCTCCTGAGTCGGCGGGTGGGGGTGGGCCGTGCAGATCTGGGCCACTTGCAGCTTCCAGATGATGCTGGAAGTCCTGATGCTCAGGGGACACCTGGAGAGCAGAGATGGCAAACCAAGACTCCCCGAGCAGCTTACTCTGTACAGCCTTTGCCGGATAACGCTTCCTGTGGATTCCAATGCAGAAACACTTAACCCTGGGCAATTGGTGCTTCAAAACTCGATCATTTCACATTTGGTCATATCCAATATTTTAAGGCTTCTGTGAACCAAAATAGAGCAAGGCTTTTAAACAGGGCTCTGCTGAAACCCTCAGGATTCTGCTGCAAGAAACTCTTTCTTGGAACCTTCCCCGGTCCCGACTTCCAGAAATCTCCCCTCCCTCCCTTTCATTCTTTGCTCTTCGACTACAAGGGTTTTCATAACTCATGAAAGTGTTGGGATCAATTTGTCTCCTTTCCTAGTTCTAATTTTAAGAAAAAAGCAATCTGTGCTGGCGATTTTGTGCTATTTTGAATGTACAGGAAATTAGAAGTGAATGAGTGAGCTCTGCGGCAGAATTCAGATAAAATCCTGTGGCTGGAAGAACAGCTTTGTGAGAAATAAATGAGTAAGAAGATGCAGACCACCCCTGACACTTGAGGGCTCAGGAAGAGGTCACACACGATGCCCTGCCAGCTGCTTGTCTCAATGTTTAAAGTACCAAACTAAGCGAAGAAACTTCAGATGAAACACCCTATCATGCCTTGCCATGTATACGTCATAATCCCCTGGCACCATCAAGCTTACTGTGAAAAGCTTTGCATTCCTTGCATTTGGAGGTTGGTGGTACCAAGATCACCAGCCCGTTGCCTTCAGCTAACGCTTCCTCCAGTTCTCTTCCTTTCCTCTCTGTGTTCAAGACTGAGAAGGGACCTTGCTTCGGGCCTGACCACCACCGTATGTGGTTCCAGCTCCTTCTCCACACCCCCAAGCAGCAGCCCTTGACTAACCCTCTAGTTTAGAGGCGCGCACACAGAAGTATGTCTGCCTGCTGAGGAGGATGGATCCAAAGCCACTTCACTCTTCGGGGAACCAGGTGGCGCTGGATGTCAAGTGGCGAAAGAGGAAGGAGGTGTCTGTGTTTTCACGATGAGCCGATGTGAAGTGAGATGCCACCCAAGATTCAGGGCCACGACATCGACTCTCTGGAGCATCCCACTACCCCTGTGCTTCATGGCAGGATCTGCTTTATGAGCTGCGCCTGATCTGTTAGGCAAAATCCATACATGAATTCTCCAGTTTACTCTGTAACGTTGGCAATTAGATATTTAATTACTGCTGTGGCACAGATCACAGCACAGAGCGGGGCAGGAGCCTCCCCTGTAATTTGATTCATTTTCTATTGGAGAGAAACACCACCAAGTGCAGGCTAGAAGCAGTAGCTGATGGCATAATTGCCACATGCATCTTGTGGGAGCACTTCCTTGGCATCCCTGTGTTCCAGTCCCTGGTACTGGGAGCAGCTGGCACCTGGAGGTGAGGAGGGAGTTGAAAGGGCTGGTGGCTGGTACCCAACAGTGAAAGAGTCAGAATCGTCACTTTGTTCCCACTTAAAGCACCTCTTTGTTTCAGTTTTAAGGACTATAGGACCTGATGACATTTCAGTTGTCAGGGATTGCTCATATAATAATATATTCCCAGTACCTGGTCTGTGCCTGGCATGGGCCATGGGCTCATCGATTTATGGTGTACTGGCTGGTTCTGTGTCAACTTGACACAAGCTAGGGTCATCAGAGAGGAAGCAGCCTCTGTTGAGAAAATGCCTCCATGAGATCTATTTTCTCAATTAGTGATCAATGGGGGAGGGCCCAGGCCACTGTGTATGGTGCCATCCTTGGGCTGCTGGTGCTGGGTTTTATAAGAACGCAGGCTGAGCAAGCCTGGGGTAACAAGCCAGTAAGCAGCACCCCTCCATGGCCTCTCTATCAGCTCCTGCCTCCAGGTTCCGGCCCTGTTTGAGTTCCTGTCCTGACTTCCTTCAGTGATGAATAGTGCTGTGTAAGTGTAAGCCAGATAAACCCTCTCCTCTCCAACTTACTTTTTAGTCCACACCCACTCCTACTTCACCCCCTTGGTAGGTTGTGTGATGGGTTGGTAAATACTCTTTCTGACCTTCCTGTCCATAGTGGAGGGGAATTCACACATCATATGTTAGACTTGATCTTTTTAATTATTATTGACGTAAGACATAAACTGTATATGTATGTAAAGAATTTAAATGTGGGCTTGTGTAGCTTTTTCTATCCTGCTCTTGGATATTAGAAGAACACGTTTCAGGTCATTGCTAGCTCTAGAATGAGAAACCCTCTGGAGAATTCTTGAGCCAACTCATAGCCTGGAGCTGGATCTAACTGTACCCAGTGCATTTCAGCCAAATCCAACAGCCATGATGTGGCCAGTAAGAAGGAGTTTAAATACATGTTATTGCAGGCTTCTGAGGTGTAATGTTGTTACAGAGCATTATTAAAGCAACAAACTGATGAATATGCTATGCCCTCCTGTGACAGACACTGATGCCTAGTTCAAAGCAGTAGCAAAAACGTCCAGGCTGTTCATGAAAACCAGCAAAAGACAATGGAGCTGATCTCATATCATATATGCATATAGTCATATGCATCCATGTAGCAGTTACCAAGTACCTAACAGAGGGAATCTAAGACAGAGGGTTTATTGTGGATCCTAACTTAAGGGGATATGAGTCTGTAATGACTGGGAAGGTAAGGTGGTTGGGGTGGTTCCCTCCATGGTGATGGGACCTTGTGGCATGGTTTGTTATATCTCAGAGGATCAGGAAACAGAAAGTTTAGACCCACCTCACAAGCTAATATCACCTTCAAACTCTACCTCCAGTGACTCACTTCTGCTATCCAGGTCACAATCTTGATGGTGTCAACATCTCAAACAGCACCAGCAGCTGGGGACCAGGTGTGTTCAAACACATCAGCCTGTGGGGACATTCTGTAATCAAATCATAACATCCCATTCCTGGCCCCATAAAATCACACTCATCTCATAATTGAAAACATTCATTGATAAAGTGGTTGGGGGCAGGGAAATACTTGGAGAAATGGCTGGGTGTTGGTGGCAGGGAGGGATTTCATGGCCAAGATGGAAATCCAGTGCAGTGGAAACTCCATGGAACCTACGAGAGTAACCCTAGCAAAGACTCCAATAGTGGGGGACACGGAGCCTGAACCGGCCATGTTCTGTAACCAGGCAAGGCCTCAAGTGGAGGGATTGGGACACCAACCCAGTCACAAAACCTTCGACCCACAGCTTCTCCTGCCTGCAGAGTGTTCTGGGACCAGAGCCTAGCAGAATCCTCATCAGAGACCAGAGAGACTTCACCCAGCAACGATGGGAGCAGATGCAGAGTCCCATCCAAACATTAGGCGGAGCACAGGGACTCCTGTGGAGGAAGAGGAGGAAGGATCGGAGGAACCAGAGGGGTCAGGGACACCACAAGAACATGGATCACAGAATAAAATGACCAGGACTCATGGGGGCTTGCAGAGTTCAGGGAGCCTGTAGAGGTCTGACATAGATCCTCTACATATATTATGGATGGAGTAGCTTGGTATTCTTGTGGGACTCCTAACAGTGGGAATTTGGGTGTCTCTGACTCTTTTGCCTGCTTATTGGACCCCTTTCCTCCTCCTGGGTTACCTCTTCCAGCCTTGATGTAATGGTATGCCCTGGTATGATTGTTGTATATTATGCCGTGTTTGGTTGATGTTCCTGAAGGCCTATTTTTTTTTGAGGGAAGATGGAGGAGGGGGATGGATCTGGGGGAGAGAGAGACCCAGGAAAAGTGAGTTCTTTGTAATAAACCTAACCAAGGAAATGAAGGACTTCTTCAGTGCTAATCCTGAACACAGAGGGAGGAAACCAAAGAAGACACTAGACTATAGAAAGATGTCCCACACTTATGGACTGCCAAGAAACTTGGAAAAAAGTTCTCCTTGCTAGCCATCAGAGAAATCCAAATGGAAACTGCATTGAGATTCCATCTTACCCTAGTCAGAATGGCAAGTACTAAGAAAACAGCAGAGTGACACTGTCTTGGAGAATGGAGGACTCTGATGAGAAGATGATGACTGAAGGAAAGGTGGAGAGAGATGCCTGGGGGGAAACAGGCTCAATGTACTAGATACTCCTGTGTGAAAACATCCTTATGGAACATAGCACCATGTACAAAATGTATGTACAATGAAAAAATTAATAAGCACAAAGAAAATAAAATGAATGTTGAGTCAGAGTGTACTCTTAGAAGAAACAAGGTAGGAAACTTACATCTTGTAGACATAGAGCTAAATCTGAACATTAACCAGGGCTCAGTAGAGGAAGAACTTCAAGAAGGGAAGCTTGCTATGCAGACTTAGAAGCATTAAGTAGTAAGTCTGTTAGTGCTAGTAAGAAAATGACCAGAGAGAAAGGTAGAACAGGGGTGAATTTTTATGATGGCAATCCTTTCTAACTGCTGGGCGAAGAACCTTACCACTGTAAAGGAAATGGAAGAAAATCCTTCTTAGGTGTGCCCAGCTGCTTGAGTTTTAGTTGACTCCAGATGTCAAGTTAACAACCAAGAGCCATCACAAATCCATCATAAAGTTGCCTGGTCAACTTGACACACAATCACCTCTTCTTGTGGCATGCTTAATTTCCAAATGCAAATAATAACCAGATCATAACATGATATGATTATACCATGTGCAATCACAAATGCATCGCGCGCGCGCGCGTGTGTGTGTGTGTGTGTGTGTGTGTGTGTGTTAGAATAGTTAGCAATATCCCTTAAGGACATTCTTTTAGGGTCTCATAACTTAAATATGATAACCACTAATATTACCTCAATTGATGTTATATTACTTGATAAAAAAAATTTGAGGAAGGAAATATAAGTATCTGTTTAAAATGTTTATATAGGCCCAAATACATTCTTAACAAAAATGATAGAAACACTCATGTCAATTATAATCTTTGTTTCTGCAACTGGTTACATGGTCTTAGCTGGTATTTATAACTACCTTTCTCTTCTATTTATCCTGTATTCCTCTGCCCTCAGCAAGCACCTCAGCAGGCTTTGGTTATTTTTTTTGAAGGAGTGACCCACACCCTCATTCCTGAAGGGTCTGGGCCCTTTGTCATCCTGCCTGGATCAAACTATTTCCCATTGACTTTAATCCCAGGACATGGAAGCACCAAGAGATGCCCTAAAGGATCTCCTGAACTCCAGACATAATCTTTCTTACCTCCATTGTGGATAAACAATCTAATTTCTTATATTAGTCAGGGTTCTCTAGACTAACAGAACTTAAAGAATGAATCTCTCTCTCATATATATGTATATATACATGTATATGTATATTTGTGTGTGTGTGTACATATACATGTAAAGGAGATTTATTGGAGTGACTTTCAGGCTTCAGTCCAGCTAATCCAACAATGGCTGGCTATGAATGGAAAGTCCAAGAATCCAGTAGTTGTTCAGTCCACAAGGCTGGATGTCTTGTCTGGTGTTCAGTAGACGCTGGAATCCCTCAGAAGTGGGCTCTAATGACAGTGAAGAAATGGATGTGCTAGCAAGGCAAGGGCAAGCAGGCAGAGAGGAAAAGCTTCCCTCTTCTATGTCCTTATACAGACGTCCAGCAGAAAGTATGGCCCAGATTTAAGATGTGTCTTCCCACTCAAGATCCAGATCAAAGATGTGCATCTTCCTACCTCAAAGGTCTGGACTAGGAATGGATTCACCCACTTCAAACCAAGCAAAACAACCTCACACCGGTGTGCCCTCCATTTCTGCACTGGAGTTCATTTCAGATGTAGTTAAGTTGACAACCAGTAATAGCCATCACATTTCTCCATGGTAGTCTGGATCAATCACCCCTCCTAACACTGTTATTCCTTTCTTAGCCTGTTGGCTTAAGGGCATCAGAAGCCCAAAGTAGCCAGCGGAAGTCTGAGCTTCAATTCAATGGAATATTTATGGTGTCTCCTGGCAGGTTCCACTCTGGAACCAAAACTTCTAGGCCAGCAGAACTTAAGGTCCTAGGAACAGGAAGCAAAAAATGGGCCACTAGGGATGATGATAGTAGAACCATTTCCAATTCTACCCCTTTGATTCCTAAACCTATGAATTCTGGCTATAGGAGAAACAATATCATATGCTGGATAATGATTCAAAGCATGTATTGACTCCCGGCAAAGGCTCCTGTCACCTAATTGGTGCTAGACTATGTCTTTAAAAGGTCATTCTATCATTCTGTCAGCAGGCCAGCTGCTCCAGGATTGGCACTCAGCAGCAGCTCTAGCCAGGTCAGGAGCAAGAGAGCAAGCACTTCCTGAGTCAGAGGGAAAAGGGGAAGGAGAGGTATAGATGGCCATGTGGGTAGACAGCAAGACAATGGCTGAAAGAAGCCTTCAGGGCCGTGGTGAACAGTCTGCAAATTAACTAAAAGTCTCTTTACTCACAGAAAGCTAGATTCAGCTAAACATGATAACCAAAATCTGTACTATAAAATAACTGGCTTGATAATTCACTTGATCATACAAAAGGATGAGTAGTTTGTTGGGAGATATTCGATCACACTGTGAACCCCAAGTTTGCATTTGTGTTAATTAAAATTAACCTTGGGTCAGGAGGCTGCATCAGCAACTAGTTGACAGAAAGTAATCATAGAGCACCAGAGGGCATCTGGGAGAGATAGAGAGACACAGGAAGTAGTAGGGATGGTTTGGGGTGGTGCAGCTTTTTGTGGTTTGGCGAAACAGAAGAACGGGTCTTCCATGAATGCCAGCAAGGAGAGAGGGTCAGCTAGTTGCTACTCAGCCTCTCTGAGCTCGCAGGTTTTCACCACAGCCTTTGAATCTCGAGTCTTATTCATAATTAGAATGATAGAGATTTGGTTAAAGCTACCGTTAGCTGCAGCAAAGGACCAGTGCCTGTGGGAACAGAAATCTTGCTAGGCTGTGACTTGAGTGGTCAAGCCATGCTAGACAAGCAGGCTGGTAACTGTGGAGTTGTAATTGCTACCTGATCTAGTAGTAGATTAAGTGCAGCCATTGTGCAGAAGTTAAAACACTAGTTGGCATTTATTTCTTCTATAAGCCTGCTCTCCTCCCTCAGGCCCTGGAGTGGGTGCCTAGACTTTCCATGAGGAAACCAGTTGTCTATGGAGAAGCTATTTCCCAGTCTTAGCATTAAGGTTTGAAGGGAGATCACTACACTCCCCAGCTCTGAGGTGACTGCATGGTGCAGGCCTGACCTTTGGGATCATTCTGGTGCCCTGGACAGCTCCCTGTTACCTTTTATTTTACGCAGGTAGAACTTGTGAACAGGAAAAAAGAAGCTCTTCTAGTATCAGCAGTCCTGGACCTTTGAGTTCCCATGCCCTAGGAAATTTATAACTCTAAGCCCTGACAGCCTGGAGTCTATTGCTCCAGATTTTAGACCTTCCTAATGCTGCGACCCTTTAATATAGTTCCTCAAGTTGTGGTGACCCCCAACTGTGGGAGGCTGGAACCCACCTTTGCCCAGGATACTCTTAAGAGAGGGATAAGGAATATTAGGTAGAAGGAGAGGGACCTAGCTGATGAAAGGGAAGAGAAACACAGGATAGCTTTGGGAGGACCTGGGTCAATACCCAACGGCCCAGAACTTTGTTCATAAGGGCTTTTTATAACAATGCCAAGGGGAGGTGCAAAAGACCTTCCCCTTGCTAGATACAACAAAGTACAATAAAGTATAGACCCTTCCAAACACCTGGTACCCAGGCCTGTGGTCCAATCATCCTCTTATGCAGTCCTGCTGGATAAAGCAAGCTCAGATTTTGCTAGAAAACCTCTGTGGGATCCCACACCCAACCATAAAATTACTTTTGTTGAGACTTCATAACTGTAATTTTGATACTATTATGAATTGTAATGTAAATATCTGGGTTCTCTGATAGTCTTAGGCAACCCCTGTGAAAGGGTCATTTGATGACCCCCAAAGGAGTCATAACCCGCAGACTGAGAACTGCTATTTTAGAAACTAGGGTTACCAGAACATTTAGGTTCATAGTCTGGGCTGTAGGCTTAGTCAACTATTCCAAATACAGCAAGCAATAGTGAAAAATAGAGAAAGATTTATTCAATGTGGTCACACTTGGAAGAGGAACAATTAGAGAGTTCAGTGACACCCCCCTCCCAAGTTCATCTTAGAAATATTGGCATGAAGTTTAGTTTTTAATGTTGGGTAACAGGGCCTTAAATCCAAGCAGAATGTAGTTGGCTACTCCCATGATATTCATACCATTATTGTACCAATGGACCTGTCTTGTCAGGGTGGTCATTATTATAGTCCACAGGGTCCATTACTAGATGAGATTAGTGATTATTTTTTTCTGCCAGTAGCATGCGTACTATGAAAGCTATCCAGTGGGGATGAAGCTTCCAGCTGAGTACCTGCTTGATGTCTCCACTGTATGGCTAAAGCATGTGAAATCTTCAGCAATCGGGTTTTACTTTCAAGTTCTGGATGGTAACCAAGAGCACTGGCAACAGCCTATAATGTTGGGGGGGGGGTTCCTATGGGAATTCACTGACTAACAACTTCAAAAGAGGTGACACATTCCTTTCCCTGGGATTTCTATTTGTTGGTCTGTGGTATCTAGAAGGAGCACTGTGGTGACAGTGTAACAATATAGTGTAACTCAATTTATACCTTATTAAACTTTAAAAAATAGATTTGTGTGTATGGACCCATACCTGTCACTATTATCAGTGCCAAGAACCCATGGATAGACAGGTTATAGGCTCTAGAAAAGGGATGACTATTATTCTGCTAAATGGGCACAGTATTAAACCATGTTGTAAGTACTTATCATTATACCCATAGATTACTATATCTCTCAACCCCACCAGAGAAACTTCTTTTTGCAGTAAATGGATATTAATACAGAGACCTACAATTCGTCAAGATGCAGCCCTAAATGGAATGTCTATATAACACCCTCTCCTTCCAAGGCTTAGGGATCATGGATAATGAGGGGGCAGAAATATTAGAGTCAGAGACTATGGATGAGTACAAGAGAACAGTGTTTTCTAAATACAACTGGGCAGTTATACTTATGAACTCACAACAATTATGGCAGCATCCACAAGCTCAAGCCAGATAAAACCCCAGCATGAAGAGGGGAGGTGGGCACAAAGACCCACCCACAGCTTGCAGAAGAGCTATCAGCAATTACTAGCTGCTGGAAAAGGAAATGTAGTTTTATTTAAGCATGTGACCTCTGGTAGGTCAACCATACTCCAGTGGATGGCCACATAGCCAAGAGTATATGGACAGCATTAAGTTGGACTTGATGGATTTTTAAGAGGAAAAAGAAAGGGAAAAAAGAAAGAAAAGAAAAGAAATATGGACGCAGTGTTGGATGGCCATGGAAAGAGATGTGGATCTGGGAAGAGTTGGAGGAGGAGTGAATCTGATCAAAATGCGTTGTATGAAATTCTCAAAGAACTCATTAAAATACAATAAAAGGGGTGTGGTGGTTTGAGAGAAAATGGCCCCCAAAGGGAGTGGCACTATTAGGAGGTGTGGCCTTGTTAGAGGAAGTGTGTCACTATGGAGACAGGCTTTGAGGTCTCATATATGCTCAAACCATACCCAGTGAGTCAGTTCACTTCCTGTTGCCTTTAGATTAAGATGTAAGGACTCTGAGCTCCAGCACCATGCCTGCCTGCATGATGCCTTGTTTCCCACCATGAGGATAATGGATTAAACCTCTGAACTGTAAGCCACCCCAATTTTCCTTTACAAGAGTTGCCGTGGTCGTGGTGTCTCTTCACAGCAATAGAAACCCTAACTAAGACAAAGGGGTAGGAGGTATGCACAGTGAAACAGTCTTGGTCAAAATGTAGTCCCACTGACCAATCATTGTCTCAGCTGTGAGGTGGTCTGATAGGTTGTCAGAAATGTGTTACATCTTTTCCTGGAGGGTGAAGTTCCTCCTCTCTGGATTGTACCAAGGGTTCAGCCTTTCCCTTCCCCCAGCATGAGATTTCTGGGGAAATTTTAATTCTTTGGAGTCAAATGTGTCAAAAGTCTGATAGCTAAAAGGATGGGCACAAGTGGTTCTCTTAAAAATCTTCTCTCTTACCAGGACAGTTACACCAGGGTTGGAGTTTCTTGCTCTGGGATTTAATAACTAAGAGCTCTGGCCCTTGGTAGCTCTTCTGATCTCCAATTTCTAGCAGTAAAGGGCTGCAGCAGGAAGTACTCGTTACTATTACAGCTTAAGCCTGTGGTGTTGGGACCCTCAGCCCCTACAGTGACTGGTGTTATGGTTCTTGGGCTTGAGGAGTGACAGTCATTGGCTTTTGACAGTGGACAGTGCTATAACTCTTAGACACAGGCTAACAGGACTCTTGACCCTTAAACCTTGGCAGTTTCCTGGAACCCTTTTAAGGACCAGAACCGGCAGCTTTCATCTTTAGCACTTGACAGACTTTGCGGTCTGCTCCTTGCCTGGTTACTCTCTGGAACTCCTCAACCCACTCAGGCTGCTGCCGCCATCTTTACTGTAGGTCCTGCTCTGTCACTGCTCCCACGGTCTCCTCATCATGTCACCGGAGCTGCCCGCTGCACTGGTGACAGAGATCAAAGGCAGGCAATGGACTGATGCCACAACACCGGGGCAGCTCAGGAGGGTGACTTCCACTTTTCCAAAACGTGAGCCCAACCGCCTGATTCTAAAGCCAGGAGGGGCGTTTGTAGACCCGTCAGGATACAGCCCTCTCTGCAAGTGAAGGGTTGTATTTGTCCTGACTCGGGGAGCTGTCAGCCAAGCAACTGGTCAGACGACCTTCACAGCAGCCTGATGACATAAGACTCTTAGCAAACACTCTCAGGACACGTGGGCAGCTGCAGGAGACCACTACAATCAGGTTGAAGACATACATGTCAGGCTGATCTGCTCCAGATAACTGTCTCTAGCCTTGGACAGCAGCACTTCAAATAAGATGAGTCTCGGTGAATGCTAGGCAATCTGGCTATTGTCTCCACTCAGGCCAGAGGAGGAGCCTTTCCCAATCTTCAAATCCTTAGCTCATCACATCGGCAAAGTCTCCTTTGCCAAGTAAGATGACAAAGTCATTGGTTCCGGTGATTAGGTGACAGACATCCTTGCAGCATTGTTGTGCTGTCTGCCACAAGGATAACGTCTGGTGATGGTGACTCCAAAAGCCAGGCCTGTAAAGGACATGCAATCTGCACCTGTGGCCACAAGTAACAGTGAGAACGATCTATGCACAGGAAGTGTATCTCTGAGTGTCAGATAAGACACCAGCCTCTGAGCAGTGCATGCAGACTGGTGACCATGATAACAGCAGTAAGACCAGCCCTTGGCAGAGGCCCCAAGATTTCTGCGTGTCCCTAAGGCCTTGAGCAAGAGTGGGTGGAATGGACCTGTCGTCCCAGCTGTTCAGGGGAAGAGACAAAGGATCAAAAGCTCAAGGGCTGCCTGAGCTACAAAGCAAGTTGAACGCCAGCCTAGGAAACTTAGTGAGACCCCATCTCAAAATAAAAAGTGCAAAGAGGGCTGGGACTGGAGCTGGGTGGCATCGTGTCTGCCTGGCATGAATAAGGGCCCGGTTCAATGCATAGCAACAAAACAAAGAAAACTGAGAGTTCTCTTGGAGAAGGTGTTTGTATCCATCAAGGTCATGGCATACTTAAAAGATGATGGCAACCACTCTATCAGAAAACTATTCACGATAGGAAACATTTTCACACGAAAACCTTTGCCATGAGCAATATTAAAAAGCAATAACTGGCCAGGTGTGGTGGCACATGCCTGTCATCCTATCACTCAAGAGGCTATCCTAGGCTACCTTGGGAGACCCTGTTAGTCCACTGCCCACCCCCAACCCCTAAATCACAACCACGTAAATCATGATTAGTAAATTAAAACAATGTGACCCATGGGGCTGGAGGTATAGCTCAGCAGTTAAGAGCACTGGCTGTTCTTCCAGAGGACCTGGGTTTAATTCCCAGCACGCACATGCTAGCTCACATCCATCTGTAACTCAAGTTCCAGGGGCTCTGATGTCATCTTCTGACCTTTGTGGCCACTGCATGCCTATGGTGCATAAACATGCAAGCAGGCAAAACACCCATACACACAAAATCAAAGCAAATAAGTCCTTTTTAAAAATTATTTCTATCAAAACAAAACATGGCCTTCCACCTTGAAAAGGGTTTGGGAGGGTTGCAAAGCTAACGCTTCATACAGTGTGACAGGGAATGGATGACATTTAGAACAGAAATTACAGTATTGTGGCTTAGGTACACTGTTTGGGAAAATGCAGAAAGCATTTTGATAGTTACAGGAAAAAAATTTAAAAGTGAAAAGTAGGTGTTTCTGGGCCAACCTGGAGACGGGGGAGTGTTGTTTTTTTTATTGTATTTTGGTATTCAGCATTTTATTTAAAGCCAGACCTTTAAAAAACACAAAATCCAGATCTATTCTTAGTGTAGAATTGTGGAAATATGATGACTGGGTATTGGACAGATCGTTTAAGAGCATCCTTGGTATAATTTCAATGTGTTTGCAATAAGAGCAGAAGAAAAAAGGGGGAGAAAACCCAGGCTTTTATTGTAATGCACAGAGATTGAAATTGTGTGTGGGTGAACATCCAGGACGATTCCCTGCCGTCCAGACTCAGCACAAATAAGCACTACGCAACTTTAAAGACAGACAAATATCATATCACTCTTTTATACTTCCATCAGCATGAACCACCTTCATGTAGACATAATGTGAAAATTTCCATCGTATATATAGGTCTGCAGATTCAATCCAGAGACTGCAAATATATACTCATCTACTAAGAGACAGAAGCAATCCAGTGCTAACCAATCCTGTTAAATGTCCAGGTCTTGTCTGTCTCCTGTCAGGTCTGAGGCCAGACCTGTGCTAAAGGACATAAGCTAATTGCATAAAGTCACAGCAGCCTCCCTGAGACTGTGTGACATTAAGAGTCGGCAGAGGCCACAAGTACCTTGAGTGGCTTCAAGGGCCAGGTTGTCAGTTCCTAACTCATTTCTCTATGTTAAAGTCCAGCCCCAGGAAGACTTAAGTGCAGTACCAATAAATGACTTGTTATAACTCACTATTGTGTTCTCCTGCTGGTTTCTTACTGTGGGTCCTGTGGAGTCGGATTGCAGGAGACTTTTCAGGAGAATGAGAAGCATAAGGAATTCCTATGCATTGGAACCTGGAGCTGAGCATCATTGTATCGGGGGTCGAGGGGGCTTGAAAATGCTGCCAGCCCCGTCTCTGTCACTGGGAGACACGAGAGTTGGATGAACCGTTTGATGGATACAAAGCAGGTGGCATGGAAGGGTTAACAGCTGCTGTGGTCCCCTGAAACGTTCACTTTCATTTCAATGCTTTGACATGGCATCAGCCACAAACTTAAAGTGTTAATGGTATATTCAAAACAGGCCATTATGAGATGAGCCGAGTAAGAGATGGCCTGTAAATTAGAGACATCAATGAGAGCAGGTTTCTGCAGTTTCCAATAAGGTACAGCTGTATAAAGAAATCCTGGTCTCTACCTATGTGCTTGTTAGTTTTTTTTTTTTTTTTTTTTTTTTTTTTTTTTGTTTTTTTTTTTTTTTTGGTTTTTTGAGACAGGGTTTCTCTGTGTAGCTTTGCACCTTTCCTGGAACTCACTCTGTAGCCCAGGCTGGCCTGGAACTCACAGAGATCTGCCTGGCTCTGCCTCCCGAGTGCTGGGATTAAAGGCATGCGAAACCACCGCCCGGCTGCTTGTTAGTCTTTTTATCAACTCGACCTCAGTTACAATCATCTGGGAAGAGGGAAGCTCAATTGAGCAAACACCACCATCAAATTGGCTGTGGGCAAGTCTGTGGGGCATTTTCTTATTAATGATTAATGTGGGAAGGCTCAGCCCACTGGGAGAGGGCCCAACCCTAGGCACATGGTCCTGGGGGGTGGGGTGGGGAAAGAAAGCAGGCTGAGCAAGCCTGAGGAGCAAGCCAGCAAGCAGCATCCCTCCACGGTCTCTGCTTCAGTTCTGGCCTCCAGGATCCTGAACTTACATCCTTTCATGATGGACTGTAAGCAGAAAATGAAATAACTTCCTTCCCAAGTTACTTGTGGTTATCACAGCAATAGAAAGCAAACTAATGAAACTAATATCATCATCTTTTTGAAAGGTGCCAGGAGCTCCCACAGTAAAGGACTCCTCACCCAGAAAGACGTCCCTGAAAAACCTTTCAGCTGCTCTGAAGTATTCCTCAGTAGCTCCCTCATCTCACTACACGGCAGCATTTACCACTCAGTCTTCCAATAGTGTGTTTATTGACCCACCTGGATTGAGGGATTTACGTCGTCCATGTGGGCACTATGCAAAAGATGCGGGTATTTAACTCAAATGTTTCAAAATAAGTGAATGAAAGAATCGAAATTCTGTGACATTTACTATTTCCCTCAAAAGCAGGACTTAACAAATGTACAGAAGGTACAATTTTGCTTGCATAGTCAATCCGGCCTCTGGGTGATGTATTTGAAACTATGAAATGCTAATACTTGACTGGTTGTTTGGCCTGATTGTGTTATGGGGTTTTTACCAGAAAGAGTACAGAGAGTTCTTCTGTCTAATAAAAAAGGGATCCGAGATTATCAGAGACATTCAAAGATGAAACACACTGTAGATTAATCCCACAGTCCACTTAGGAAGTTTTATTCCAGGCCAAAATGGCCCACTGTGGTTCTCCTGCTAACAATCAGGTTGCCATGGTGATGCCGATTTGAGAATAGCCACCCTCCTTTGAGTTTAAGCCGACAGTGGGCCATGGTAAATGCTCCATGGTAAGCACTTACCAGGTGGTGTGGCTTGAACTCATCCTCCAAAGCTCAGGTGTCAGACACTTAATCCCCAAACGACTGGTCGACTGGTCGTAGTATTTGGAGGCAAGGGCTTTGGGAGACAGTGGGATTAGATGAGGTCACAGGGTGGAGTTGAAGCAAGACTATGAGTTTAAGCCCAGCCTGGGCCATATAATCTTTAAAAAAAAAAAATCAAAGAAAAAAGGAATCACAAGTACTACAAAACGACGTCACATTTAATAGTGATCACATTCAAATTATGATTACAGTGAGAGACTCAATCCAAAGCAACTGTCTTTTTACGCTCTCAGTCAGTACTCACAAAAGTAACAAGCTTGTTGGAACCAAATTTAAGAAAATACAAATGCCAAAAGGCAATGAGCTAGTTTTATCAACCTGCTCCTGACCCTGTCTAATGCCATGGCCTTTTCTGAGTTCTCAGAAAAACAGGACATTAAATTTATCTTAAACTCTTTTAAACAAAACCATTTGAGGACATGCACCTGATCAATACAAGCGCTTGGAGACCGCAGAGACCGCGGGATACCAGAGGTCACTTCGGGGGAGTTCCACTCACTCATCTTCCCCATTGTCTTTAGAAGCCAATTTTTATCAGAACCAAAGAGAAGGGAGAAGTTATAGCGTTGCTTTTTAAGATTTTGTATTTGTTTTGTTTAAAAAAAAAAACTGTCCCTCTGACTTGATTCCTTTTCGTGTGACACAGAAAAAGGTATTACATTATAGCCAGACCCTCTGAGTGAGGGGAAACCCTTCACAGGAGTGTGGTTTCCTTAGGTCCCTTGCTCAGACCCCGGCCCACTGTGCTCTCTAGAAAGCAGCACCCCATCCCTCACCAACAGGACCGTGAGTTGCAATGGCACAAAACAAACATGTAGATCAGTGGAACAGCAGAAGATCCAGATTTGACAAACACGCCAAAAATACACTTTCAAGAGAAGATACCTTCTTCAGCAAATGGTGCTGTGGAAACTGCATAGTCATGTGTAGAACAAAACAAGAACCTTAGCTCTCACCTGCAAAAATCAACTCCAAGAGCATTAAGGACTTTCACTTAAGACATGAAAACAGGGAGAACATTTCAAGACACAGGCACAGGTCTCTGAATAGGACTCTGGATGCTCAGGAAATAAGGCCCACTGGCAAATGGGACCCCATGAAATAAATAGCTCCTGAACAGCAGAGGAAACAGCCTCACTGCTCACCAGAGAAATGCAAATCAAAGCTACATTGAAGGGCCTGGGAAGATGCTCAGTGGTTAAGAGCATTGGCTGCTCTTCCAGAGAACCTGGATTTGACTCCCAGCACCCACATGGCAGCTACACCCATCTGTAACTCCAGTTCCAGGGGACCTGATGCCGTCTTCTGGCCTCCTCAGGCACCAGGCACACACATGGTACATAGACATACATGCAGGCAAAACACCCATACATAGAAAACAACACAACAAAACTACATTGAGTTTCCATCTTATCCCACTCATAACGGCAAGCATTAAAGAAACAAACAAATTCTGGTAAGGACGTGGGCAAAACTGAACACTTGTCCATGGCTACCAGAAGTGTAAACTATTCCAGCAACTATGGAAGTCAGTATGGAGAGAGCTTAGAAAATTAACAATAGATCGTCCATATGACCCAGCTATATCACCAATGGATATTAACTTAAAGGACTCCAAGTGGACACATCATGGGGACACTTGCACATCAGTGTCTATAGCCACACTGTCCTTACCAGGGAAGTTATGAACCGAGTTGGGTGTCCAGCCACAGAGGACTGGATGAAATGTGGCATAAACACAATGGAAAATTTTTCAGTCATACAAGAATAAATTATGATATTTGCATAAAAATAGGTGCAAAGGGTGATAATAATACTGGGCTAATTAAGTTAGTTTTCTTACGCATGTGTAAATACAATGAAAACAGAAGCGAAATTGTTTTTGGAAAACAATGGGGGGGCAAGAGGAGTGAGAAAAGAAGGGGTAGAGGAGTCGGGGAGATGTCCTTGGAGTCTATGAGAAGCAAAAATTTCAATTCTCTATTAGAGATGTAACTGAGGACTAGAGAAATGGCTCTTAGGAGAGGACCCAGGGCCCAGCAGTGGTGGCGCATGCCTTTAATCCCAGCACTCGGGAGGCAGAGCCAGGCGGATCTCTGTGAGTTTGAGGCCAGCCTGGGCTACAGAGTGAGTTAGTTCCAGGAAAGGCACAAAGCTACACAGAGAAACCCTGTCTCCAAAAAAACCAAAAATAAATAAATAAATAAATAAATGGGAAAAAAGATATATTTAAAGATATAACATCTATAGTGTGCATTCTCTTAGACAATGTTTTTTTATGGTGCTGGAGATGAATTTTAAATTTTAATTTAGCCAACCTGGTATGGTGGTGCCTTGATGTGATGCCAGTACTGGGAAGCGGGAGCACAGAGAATCAGAAGTTCAAGGTCATCCCCAACTACAGAGTGAGTTTGAGGCCAGCTCAAGCACATGAGATCCTGTCCCAACTCCCCCGCCCCACAAAAAAATACCCAAAACAAACAAACAAAAAATAAAACCTACAAAATAACCAATAGAAATAAAGAAAATGTAAATTTTAGTGAAAATAAGACAAGTTATGGTTTGTCTGTGGGCTTGTTGGTTTTGTAGAACCTAAGGGGGCAGAGGAATTTCTACTGGTGTGTATCCCACCTCCTGAACAGAAACACTCTGAATACCAATGAAAAGTCTCCACTGGGAGGGCAACAGCGATCTTTGGCTGACAGATTGTGTTCCTCTCCTCCCGCCCTAGAGAATAACTCTAGAAGTGTCTAGGTCTTCCCTAGGGAGCTATGGTTCAGAGTTTTGGATCCCAAGGTACCAATTCCTGCAGCAAGAGAAGAGGGTCTGGAAGTGGGCCAGCCGGGGGATGCTCCCCTTGATACGATAGTCCTCCTCAGGCTTCTAGATAATGAGGCCTATGAGGGGACCCTTTCCAGAAACATCAGATCTCACTTTCGAAGCACTGTGGATGACATCATCAGAAAGAGAAAGCCGTGGTAAGGAAAATGAGTGAGTCAAGGGCTGATCTGCTGTGAGCTTAGGGTGCAAGCATGAGGCCGGGCAGACCTTTTCCCCATGACACCATGCCCACAGGAAATAAAAGCTTCCAGAAATGCAATAACCCCCCCCCCCCCCCCCCCCCGCCCTGCAAACTGAAGAGCCAGGATTCACACTCCTGTAAAACCACCTCTCCACTGTGCCCCTTCCTTGGAACCAGGAAGCCAACGTGGTCATTTAATTTAAGTCCCAAGGACTAACAATTAGGGGACAGGTGGTGTAAGTCCCCGATCTGAGGGTCCATGGGCACACCGATAAGATGGCTACCTTAGCTCAAGCAAAGAGAACACATGTCCCCTTCCTTCCCTGTTTTGTTCTCTTCGGACTCTCAGGGGATTGGAAGATGCCTACCACTTTAGAAAATGAAGATAGCAGAGCCAGGTAGTGGTGGTGAAATCCTTTCATGCCAGCACCTGGGAGGTGGAGGCAGACAGATATCTGAATTTGAGAACAGCCTGGTCTACAGAGATAGTACCAGGACAGCCAGGGCTACACAGAAAAAAATCTGTCTTCAAAAACCAAACCAAAACCAAAAACCAAAACAAACAAACAGAGAACATTTATTTATTTGACCAATTCAAACATTATCCCCTTCCAGAAGCACCCATACAGACACATCCAGAAAAAAAAATTATCAGCTACCTAGGCACCCCTTAGCACAGCCAAAGTAACATAAAATTAAACATCACAAAGTTGCTGTGCTGAGCCTTGTGCCACTTCTGACACTGTCTGCTGGACAGAGAATCAAGATCTTGGCTGGATAGGACACACATGTGAACCACATTCTCCCTAACTCTTCCTCTGGGCCCCTGGCCCTTCTCACCAGTCAGCTCATGTGACCAAGGCTTTGAGAGAGGCATCAGAGAAGGCTGTGCATCCAAACCAGAGAGAAAATGTCATAAGATTCTTTTGCGTGGAACCATATCAAGAATTCCTGCCATCCTGCAATTATTCCACACCCCTGATTCCAACTTAAAACCCAACGGGAGCCTCTGTCTGCTACATTGGCCCTTGGCTGGTACACACAGACCTGAGCCATCTGTTGGGCAGTTTGCCCAAGTCTTATCTTGCTGCTGGCAGCCTGTATTTATTTACAATAGGACTCTCTAATGTAAGAGTTGACTCTGCTCAAGACCAAAGCAATAGACTAGGAATTAGGCTAAGTCTCCTTTGATATTCCAAGATGCTTTCACAGAGAATCCTCATTTTCGGACCCTCGAAGTCTGCAAAGAACTTCCCCTTTCCCTGCTGTATTTACAAACGTCGGATGGGAGAGAATGGGAAACCTGAGGGTCTCTGGTAGCTGGGCGGGGGACGGGAGAGCTCATCTTGTCTGTCCTGTGATGATGTACACTCACTGTAGTACTCAGAAGCAAAAGAGAGCTGGCCAGTTAGCTCCATAAGCAGACACATAGTGCTAGAGCGGTATTTCTCAACCTGTGGGTCACGACCCCTTTGAGGGCTGAACAACCTTTTCACAGAGGTTGCATATCAGATATCCTGCATATCAGATATTTACATTACAATTTGTAATCACAACAAAATTACAGTTATGAAGTAGCAATGAAGTGATTTTTTTAGTTGGTCACCACAACATGAGGAACTGGATTAAAGTGTTGCAGCATTAGGAAGGTTGAGAACCACTGAGCTAAAGGCTTAGAATGAACTTCCGTGGAACTCTCCTTCTCCTCTCTTGCCATTTACTTTATTGAGGCACACTAATATAATGGCTTGGAAAACAAACAAACAAACAAACAAACAAACAAACAAAAACAACAGAGCAAATGTGAGGACCACTTCTGGTCTCACCAGAGTGTTACTGAAGTATTAGGGGCTGGATTCCCACTTTAGTCCTCCTTCTGTACCTCGACAGACACCCCACACTGTCATTCCCATCCAGCCCAGCTGACTCCCCTACCATGGAATAATCCCCAAATGTCCTTTGTCTAAAGGTCTAAAGAGGATTAATGCTATGGTTTAACAACCCACTTTCTTTTTTTTTTCAAATTTTTTTCTGAGTTTTTTTTTCTTTATTAAGAAATTTTCTACTCACTCCACATACCATCCACAGATTCCTCCCTCCACCACCCTCCAGCCCTCTTTCCTGAGCCACCCCACATCCCCACATCCCCAAATCGAGGTCTCCCATGCAGAGTCAGCAGAGCCCAGCACACTGAGCCTAGGCAGGTCCAAGCTCCTTCCCACTGCACCAAGGCTGTGCAAGGCGTCACACCACAGGCACCAGATTCCCAGAAGCCTGCCCATAGATCAGGGACAGATCCCGATCCCCCTGCCTGGGTGCCCCCCAAATAGTTCGAGCCAAACAACTGTCTTCCATATCCAGAGGGCCTAGTCCAGTCCCATGGGGGCTCCACAGCCACCAGTCCACAGTTCATGGACTTCCACTAGTGTGGCCAGTCACCTCTGCATGTCCTCCCATCATGATCTCAAAGTCCCTTACCTGAAGAATCCCTCCTGTCTCTCATTAATTGGATTCCCAGAGCTCAGCCTGGTGCCTGGCTGTGGATCTCTGTATCTGCCTCCATCTGTCACTGGACAAAGGCTCTATGATGACAGCTAGGTTATTTGCTAGACCGGTCACCAGAGTAGACCAGTCCAGGCACCCTCTGGACCACTGCCAGCAGATCAAGGTGGGGTCAACCTTGTGGATTCCTGAGAGCCTCCCCAGAACCCTGCTTCTTCGTTTTCCCATGATGTCCTCATCTATCATGGTATCTTCCTCCCTGCCCTCCCACTCTGTCCCTGTTTCAGCTCGACCCTCCCATTTCCCTATGTTCTCATCCCCCACTCCTCGCCCTCTGCCACCACCACCACCACCACCACCACCACCACCACCACCACCACCACCACCACCACCACCACCTCACACCCAGTCCGCTCATGTAGATCTCATCCACTTCTCCTTCCCAGGGTCATCCATGTGTCCCTCCTAGGGTCTTTCCCTGTTAGCTAGCCTCTCTGGAGTTGTGGGTTGCAGTCTGGCCATCCCTTCCCTCACATCTAGTATCCACTTATGAGTGAGTACATACTATGTTTGTCCTTCTGAGTCTGGAGCAACCCACTTTCTACCATGTCCTCCTCTGTCCAGACTCATCTTCACCAGGCCTCCACTATCAACCAAATACATAAAACAGAAGAAGATTGAGCTTTATTCCGTGCCTCACAGTGTTCCTCTCCTAGATAAAGTGGAAGAGAAGTAACCAAAGGAAAAGCCCATGATGAGATGGCATGGCTGTTGGACCGCAGGAAATCTGGCACTAAGCACAGACATCTCCTGTACCCAGTGATGAAGGATCAACACACGGAGCCCAGGGATGGAGCCTGGACGTTTCTTTTCCAACCATACGGGTATGGGGCTCATCCTTCCAGAACTGTGAAACCTGAGTAGTTTTCTGGGTGCTTCCTCCTCCCCCAGCCTTACCCATCTCTATGAAATGTGGGAATTGCTAACAGCTTCCCTTTGTGAGGGTGCATTTAAAGCTGTTCGGGTTCTGAGTTTTGCATCTCGATCTGAATGTCACGCTTATATTATGAAGGAGCCTTCACTAGAGTGAGTCCTCCTCCTCCAGGGCTGAATCTAAGAGCTGTCAGGATAAGCAACTCCATAAACTGCTGCTGCATCTTAATCTGGACTCCGCTCACATTAAGCTAAGAGAAATCATGGTATGAGGAAGGGTAAGAGGACAGGGAAGGATAAAGGGCATGGGGAGAAAAGGAAGCCCACTCCAGAATCTGGTTATATTCCCTGATGCTTGGGCATCAGACACTTCAACAGGTACAGGGATAAGTTGTTTTAAATCCAACTTCTTAAACCAACGAGTTATTGAGATTGTTTATAGGGTGTGAGTAAGGAGTTTCTTACACAAGCAGCTTAAAGATAGCTGCATTACCAAAAAGCTCACCTTAGCTTGGGCCCTTACTCATGAAAGCCACAGCCCATTCTGGGCAGCTCAGGTGGTTGGAGAATCTCCTCCCCTAATAGCTGTCCATTACTTCTATAACTTGGGGAGGGACTTTGTGAATCTTGATAATTTCAGGAACTTTCTGAGATTTGTGAGTTGTTTATCTCCAGATATTCATAATCCTTCCTCCCTAGAGCAAATGTTTCAGTCAGGAGGAAAAATGTTACACAACAGTAGGATGGGAAGTTTTTTTTTTTATTAATAATTAAAAGTTAACTAATAATGTTAACAAATAGAAAGGTTCTATTGTAAATACCATCGGTAAGCTTTCCATACCTCAAATATTTTTATATTAAAAAAATCATGCTTATCCAATACTGTTTATACAATCCATTAACTATAACCCATGTTAGGGCCCACCTCCTAGGGAAATGTTTGGTTTCTGACCACTGTTCTCGCCTCTCTACATTATTTTTTTTTCTGGGAAAATATAACTTTAAACATTTGCACCATGCTAATCCTCTTCCACCACCTGCAATAAACCCCTCTAAGGAGTTGTCCCCTGGCTGAATCTTCTTTCTTATGTATGCACTGCTTTTCAAAACTTACACATTAAAGTTTTCCCACCTTGTCACCTGTGCTGTGGGATGGTCTGTATATCAAATTGCTCTGATTGGTCAATAAATAAAACACTAATTGGCCAGTGGCCAGGCAGGAAGTAGGTGGGACAAGGAGAGAGGAGAATTCTGGGAAGCGAAAGGCTGAGGCAGAGAGACACTGCAGCAGCCACCGCCAGGACAAGCAGCATGTGAAGACGCCAGTAAGCCACCAGCCATGTGGCAAGGTATAGATTTATAAAAAATGGGTTAATTTAAGATATAAGAACAGTTAGCAAGAAGCCTGCCACGGCCATACAGTTTATAAGTAATATAAGTGTCTGAGTGATTATTTTATACGTGGATTGTGGGACTGCGTGGCTTGGTGGAACCTGGAGAGAAGCTCTCCAGCAACACCCTGTATTTACATAACTGTACTAGTATAATCCACAATGACACGAATCTCATTCAATCCAAATTATGAGACCATTGTCAATGTTGTGATAATCACATTGGAAAGCAAGCACGGTGGCACTTGCCTGTGTTCTCAGTACCTGAGAGGCTGAGGCAGGAGGATTGTTAATTCAAGGCCAGCCTGTACTCCATGGTAGAACCTTGTTTTAAACAAAAAACAAACAAATGAATAAATAAAACTATGTGGGGGGATTCTGGAATGTATCAGAGCAACAAGGTCAAACTTTAGATGCATTTTTCTCTAAGCTGGGTATATGCTTTCAATCCCAGTACTTGGGAGACTGAGGAAGACGTGTCTCCAATTCAAGGCAATTCCTTTCTGAAGGAAGGAAGAAAGAAGGAAGGAAGGAAGGGACGGAGGGAGGGAGAGAGGGAGGGAGGGAGGGAGGGAGGGAGGGAGGGAGGGAGGAAGGAAGGAAGGAAGGAAGGAAGGAAGGAAGGAAGGAAGGAAGGAAGGAAGGAAGGAAGGAAGGGATTTTTAGTTCCTGATAGTTAAACAAAATTAAACTTTAAATAAATTGAATTTTAAAAGGCATCCCTCTGATTTCCAGGAATACTAAGGATTTTTCCTAGGAAGAGAAACTGCAAGCTTGCATGAAAATGTACTTGAAAACATTCCTTATGTTTCTAAAATGTGGACAAAGTGGCTCAGATGCAGGTTGCTAGCTACCTCTGCTCTTTACAGGGGGATTTCTGAGGATATTTTCATAAAGTGGTAATTTTGCAGACAATATAAGGTTCAAAAACGCCAAGGAGGTGCTTGGCACAAACATGCCAACCATGTAGAAAATCTTCTGGCAGTTTCCCCTTGGAGGCCTCCTGTGCCAGCATCATTGAGATAAGAAAACAGTCCCCTTTGCAGCAATCTTCTTAAATGCATTAATTTGACACTATCTGAAAGTGATACTTAAGCTGTGGCAAATCACATTTAATTGCAGCAGTCTGCTCTCTGTTATTTGCTATCTCTTCCATTTCTCCTTAAACTCTCAAAACCCCAAAGAAAACAAAATATTCCTTAATTCAAGTGCTCTCATCCTCAGTGACTTTTTGCCCATCTCTGTCATTATTCTGATATATGCAAAAGCAGTAACAGTCACATTAAAATGTCAAGGAAAGCTAAACACTGCAACTGGGTTCTAAGAACTCAGCATTTGGATGTCTGTTCAGAGGCAACTTCCTGAAGTCTTCATCTTGTCTGAGTCGCTCTGTACCGACACAGTGCCACAGCCAGCAGGGTTTGAGTAATGAGTTCCTAGAGGGGCTATGACCCATGTGGAGTTCTTCTAGTGGCCGAAGGAAAGGCAGAGAAGACAGCAGATGGTTAATAGAGAGGCAGGGAGGCCACCAAGCTATAAGGCAGTTGGCCAGGCCACAGAGGCTCCTGTTTGCTGAGGAACTTTGTCCTGGAGCCCAGGTGGCTCCTCCATGTTCATTACGTGTGTGTGTGTGTGTATGTGTGTGTGTGTGTGTGTGTGTGTGTGTGTGTGTGTATGGCACGGGGAGAGTAACTTGGGTTAAACCCAGGTCATTGCATATAATTGGCAAACATTCTCACACTCAACTGTATCCTGAACCCCCTTTTTTTGAAAAGTGTTAAGACCGAGTAACACTAAGTTACACAGATAGGGTCACACTAAGTTACCCAGCTTGGCCCTGAACTTAAAAGTAAATTTTAGGCTTTTAGCTCACTCTGTAGCCCAGGAAGGCCTTGAACTCATGACCTTCCTGCCTAAGGCATCTGAGTATTAAAGGCCTGTGCCACCAGATCCAACTTCATAACCTGTGATGATATTTTATTTGTGCTTTGATAAATAAAGGTTGCCTGGAGATCAAGGAGAAAAGGCCAGCCATTTTAAGTAAACAAAGTCCAGCAGCACATGCCCTTAATCTGATCACTTAGCAGGCAAGGTCTCTGTGTGTTCAAGGCCATACTAGGGAACAGAGCCAAGTGTGGTGACACATGCCTTTAATCCCAGCACCAACCATAGAGACCTGGAGGTCTGTACAGATAGGCAGTGACAAGTAAGTGAGGTACCTGGGCTAAGAGCCAATGAGAGGATAGAAAAGCAAGGCATATAAAAACGTGGGTAGACAGGAAGAAACATTTGGAAGCTACAGAGTTGGTGAGGTGAGGTTGGCTGGTGGCTTTTCCTATTTCCCTGATCCCTAAGGCTTTCACCCCTATATTTGGCTCTGTGTTTTTTATTTAATAAGACCATTTAGAAATTCATCTATAATAACCATTCTTCCTCACTTCATCTCTCTGTTGCAGAGAGAGATGAAAAGACAGAGGTTCAGAGGAGTTAGTGGATTTATTCAGATTTTCACAGTCTTGACAGAATGTGGAGGTATACAGCAGAAGAGAACAGAAGTGGATGGAGGGCAGAAGCTGATATGGCAGCATAAGCAATCTAGAAATTGTAAGGAATCAAAAACTCTTCTTAGTTGTAATAATTAATGCTTTTCTTCTTCTTTGATAATCAAAATGATACTAAAATTGGAAGGAATCCTAAGTCACCTGGACCATCTTCTATGCTTTGTAACATCAGCAGAAGTTTGCTAAAAATCATTCTTCATTGTCTTCAAGGATAGTGTTCACCCAGTACTTGGGCTGGAGACCCTTGGCAAATTCTGCAAGCTGTGGGATCATTTATCCAAATCGGTCTGCAAAGAGGAAGCAGAAAGCACCTAGCTGCCTGAGTGAGGATTTCAACACAAACTCGAAGAAGTAAGGTGTGCCAGGTGGCATCATACAAAGTGTGGTGTCCTGACCAGCTCTCAGAGCCACCAGAAAGACCCACTGTAGACACCTGTCAGGAAGAAAACAGTGGATGTTGAAACTGGGGTTGGAAAGAAAAATATAGAGGATGTAGAAATGGTGTCCAGTGGAGGCCTATTTATATGACTGGGCAAACATTAGCTTAGTGGGAAAAAGTAAGTGCCAGGCAGTCTGTGAAACTCTAGACAACAAGATCATGGGAGTACATGACAAGACCTGTGTGGCAGAGGGATGTGGAGAGGCTGCGGGGGCTGTGGACTATAGGTTGGGGCTTACTCTCTGACCTTCTGCTTCTAATTCCCAATTCTTAACAACTTGTCACACAGTGAATTACAATTTTATTTCACAGTATTTCATGGGGAAAATGGCCCTATTTTGTCCTCTCCCAAATCTGCTGTGGCTGTTCCGAGGCTCCCTTCTCCTGGCTGTGGGACTCTTTCCCTTTATTTAGGTATTCCGGGAGCCCCTGAATCTCTAACAGCAAACATTTTTTAGGAAAGAATGGCCTGTTATCCAGGGCACTTTTGTCTCCTTACAGGTCCTCAGTTCTGACCACTTTGAAAATGCAACCTGACTCATTTCCAGCCAAGTTTGTGAACAGCATTTTTGGGAAAAGGATGTGGAGACTGCTTCCCCAGCTACTGTTAATTCTAAAGACAGGAGGAGAAAGACCACTGACCCAAATCATCATGACCAAATTAATTAAAGCAAGCTTTTCTATTCCTGTACACAGGCTGCCTCCCCCCAAGGTGGGATTCTAGAGGTCAGCATTGGATGTGAGGAAGACAGGTATTTATAGATCAGGGGAAGGGGAGTTTCCAAATGGGGGATTTGGTGGAAAAAAATAGGCATGGTTTAGGAGCAGAACATAAGCATAACAAGTTAGTCCTACACAGGCTTCTGAAACAAAGACATGGAGCAAGATGGGCATAACAAGGTAGTCATAACAACAGGTGGTCATAGAACCTTTTGAAACAAAGGTAAGGTTGCAAGATGGTTATAAACAACTTTTTGAAATAAAGACATGATTTTCATTCCTGGAACAGGAAGTACAGAGGTATTTGTAGTTAGGGTTACAGGTGGGACATAGCCTAATCCTTGAAAAACAAGAGGTTTAATCATAAACAGGAATGCACCTAACTTGTCTTTACTGTAAGATGGCTTTTGAGTCTAGGATGGAGGCATGCCGATTCTTTATTCCCCCTTTGTCTTATGTGCCCTTGTCAAATCCTTGATAGGGTCTTATATTCTTTATCTGTGGGGAAATAACATTTTTAATGCATCAGAAGATTCATTACTCCTTCATAAATTATATCTGTTTGGTTATCATAGATAGAACAAATATTTTATGGTCACATAATCTTGGTATGCCAATAGGTATGATAGGTAGCCATTTTGTCCCCTTTACCAGGGTATTTTCCTTGGACCTAATATTCCAGCCCTTTGTTGAGGACAAGGGGCAATATAGTCTCCTCTGTAACTACTTCCTGCTAATTTACGATGCTGTTGTCAGGGCCTAGGAAGACTGGAATATTAGCTAAAGGCCAGAAAGGGATTAGGGCAATGGGGCATTCATCAGAAGCATCTGGCTTGCTGACCCAGCTGAAGAGACAGGAAGCAATCACATTGACTGGACTGGTTTATACCAGCTTTCAGCAAGTCTAAGGCTTTCTGGTCTTGTAGGACTACCCAGGACAGGCATGATTGAGATCACCTTTGGAGCAGTTTGTGGTCCACGACTGATTTCTGAATGGTGTCTACTAGCTGAGTGACACTCTGCCAAGACAGATACAGACTAGGGACAGAAGTTAAAGAACTTAAAGGAAGCTGGGCGTTGGTGGCGCATGCCTTTAATCCCAGCACTCGGGAGGCAGAGGCAGGCGGATCTCTGTGAGTTCGAGGCCAGCCTGGTCTCCAAAGCGAGTTCTAGGAAAGGCGCAAAGCTACACAGAGAAACCCTGTCTTGAAAAACCATAAAAAAAAAAAAAGGAAACTTTGCGCCTTTCCTGGAACTCACTTGGTAGCCCAGTCTTTTCATAGTCTTTTGTTCTGCCTTCTCATTGGTTGTAAACCCAAACACGTGACTGTCTCATCACTGCCTGTATGTACAGCCTCCCAGGTCTTAAAGGCATATGTCTCCAATGCTGGCTGTATCCCTGAACACACAGAGATCTATGGGATTAAAGGCGTGCGCCACCACCGCCACACTCTGTCTATGGCTCTAATAGCTCTGACCCCCAGGCAACTTTATTTATTAACATACAATTAAAATCACATTTCAGTACAATTAGAATACCACCACAAGTGGTTGTAGGTCTTTGGTGGTCATACAAGGCAGCATTAAATCTCCAGCTACCATACAGGACAGAATCCGCTTTGGGCTGTCAGGCACAGGTCTGAGAGATCTCCTGTAGAGGAGTAACCTAGGGGACTAACCTTGCTTTGACAAGGCCGAGTGGAGCGGTCAACCCACTGTGTGAGCAGAGTCCTGGCAGCAGGAGAGGCATGGGGCAGTTTTGCTCAGTAGTTAGCAATCCAGGTGGAGTTGTTGTATCCCATTTATCTCCTTTGGAGACTTTAGGTCACTGGTAGGAGCTGGGGTCTCTGTCTGTCACAGTAAGCTTTTTCCATTAAACATTTTAAATGCTATATTCAGTAGATCTCTAAAAAGTTTTGAGGGCCATTTATTAAGTATACCTGATTTCAAATAAATTTTACTTGTTCCAGGTTTAACCCTGAAAACATACACAGGAAGCTAAATAAAGTTTGTCCTTGTAAATAAATTATATTTGTAAAGAATTTGATCATTTATAAGGTGACTATTAATCTGCGTGTATTAATTATCTTTACCAGTTTATAAAAAGTTAGTAGCTTTTATAAGATTAGGAATCTACAGTTTTATCCCCATTAAGCTTAGCCTTAAAAAAATTACAATTCTTGAATTGAAGCTCCTTTTATTATCAAAATAAAACTTTAAATCATAAATACAGTCCATAGGAAGACTAGCAACGTTACTCTACTGGTCCTTTGATAGTGCATCATTACAGAATATCACAGGTTTTTTTGTTTTTTGGGGGGTTTTTTTGTATGACTTAGTTTATCAAAATAGCTAAAGCCAAACCAAATGAGCAAAGACAAGGAGGCCAGACATACATTCTTAAATGAGTCTGTGAGCCTGAATAGACCTGAAGTAAGACAAGACATGTTATAGTCTCTCTGTCAGACTGCGTGGGTCATTGTCTTGCTTCATCATAAGACAGGAAAATCCCAGTTTCTGGTGTTTAGTAGTTGTGGCCCTAACTTTAGTTGGCTGGTGACTACGCTGGTTGTTTGGGATTCCAGTGTAGCCTTGAGCCTTTCTCAGAGCGAGCCTTTGAGCAAAACCATGTTTTGAGTTGACATATTTCAGTTAACAGAAACAGTCAAGAGCAAAACTACAGGGGTTAAAAAGCAAGGTTGGCACAGTTGAAGATTTGCCCAGAACTATAGACATTGATGATTAGGTCTTTGGTTTACGATTATCTATGTAGCCTAATTATTAACTTTGTGTTATAAGTCTTAAGTCAACTTTTGTTACAGATTCTACAGATTTTCACCCATATCCAATAAACTTATAAATCCTGAAGTACAGAAAGTTCATATAATAGTCTTACAGAGACAAGTCCTAGATCCCAGCAAAATTTTTAGGCAACTGAACCAACAGTTCAATCCTCCCAGCTGCTCTGCCTTGTCCCTTCCTTTTTTTTTCTGCCACAAAGTCAGGTGGTACCCCCAACATAAGACAGAAACCTTCCAACTCCAGAGACAGCTTTTCAATATAACAGAACAGCATAAAACAATGTTTCAACACCACCCATACCCAAAAGATATTTGAGTCCTTGCTAAATTGAATCCAGTGACCACAAAGCTCAGAGATGAGGAATTCTGAGCCTTGGCGATCAAAGCAGCCATGGTTAAGTGGTAGTGGATTTGGGGGGGGGGGGGCACAAAGGGTACATGCAGGGTGGCATGCTGGTGTATGTATGTGTATGTGTGGGTGCCTGCATTGCCCCACTGTGGCAGCATGGGTGTGGCAGCAGCTAAAGGTTGGTCCAGCTCCTAAGTCCACTTGTAACGGGCACAGAAACACACACAAGAAACAGAGTAAAAACAAACCCAATACAGAGAACTCACCCCAGGAGAAATGCATAAAGACAAGCAAACACAAGACAAGACATAGAGCAATATAGCAGAGACAATGACAATTGGGGTCATTCAGAGGTTCACCAGTTTGACCAAAGATGTTTTCATAACAAATAGGAGACTTTTTTCAGTTGCCTCCCCACACAACCCAGAAGCTGGGAACCCACCAGAGGCTTCCTAAGTGCCACATTTCCCTGGTTCAGTTAGGCCAGGCCTTTTCAAGTTCTCTTGACTCAGTCATGCCGGACATCCTGCTCTGGGCCTTTCCAGACCCTAGGCTTGGCCCCCAGTGTCATGGGAGTCCTTATGGTTCCTCAGCTCTGTTGTGCAGCCTAGGCATTGGAACCCTGCCAATGGGCACTCAGGGGCCAGGCCTCTCTGAATGTCTCAGCCCCCAGTATCACCAGGGCATCCTCAAGGTCCCAAGACAAGTCAGAAAAAGAACTGGTGGCTCTGGCCAAACTCCCAATTAACCAGAAATAACCAGAGGGCTATGGGATGTCTCCCTTTGCCCTGAATGTCAGGCCCTGTCAGTTCCCCTATATCCTAAATCAGGATCCCACAGAACCAGAAACTAAGGTCACAGAAAAAAAATTGTAAGCTTCTATGACTTACCAGAAGAGGCCTCTGTAAAAAGAGAAAAGGTACTTGATTTTTTTTTTTTTTTTTTTTTTTTGATGTGGCCATTCACTCGGGCAGTCTGATGGACTGAAGGTGTGCCTTGGGGCACTGGAATATCTCCTAGGTGCTCACCCCTTAGGGAGCAGCTCTTCATTCCCAGAGGGCTAGAGGGAAGGGTCCAACTTCTGAATTTCTGAATTTGGCTTGGGGTCTTGATCTCGTTGAGGAATGGAAGGGGAAGGACCACTGAGCCAAATCATCATAGCCAAATTAATTAAACAAGTTTTTTTTTATTTGTGCACACGGGCTGCCTCCCCCTAAGATGGGGTTTGAGAGGTCAGCATTGGATGAGAGGAAGACAAGGCTTTTCTAGCTCAGGGGTAGGGAGTTTTCAAATAGGGAATTGGTGGGCATATTAAATAGGCAGGGTTATAGGGGCAGAATATAAGCATAACAGGTTAGTCCTACACAGGGTTCTGAAACAAAGATGTGATTGCAAGGTGAAAATAACAAGGTAGTCATAGTCATAACAAGGTAGTCACAGGTGGTCATCTAACCTTTGGAAACAAAGGTAGGGTTGCAAGATGGTGATAAACAACCTTTTGAAACAGAAACATGATTTTCACCTGGAAGAGACAGTGCAGAACTATCTCTAGTTAAGGTTACAGGTGGGGCCTAGCCCAAACCTTGAAAAACAGGTTTAATCATAAACAGGAATGAAGCTAGTTGTCTTTACTATAAGATGGCTTTCAAGCCTAAGATGTGGGCAGGCTGGTTCTTTACTACCTTATAGAGGTCCAGCTTCCTCTGGAGAACAGCAAGGTGAGGGAGTTTGACCTCCACAATTCTTAGAGCCAGGTCGGATTTGGTAAACAATAGATGCCCCTTTCCTTTGGCCTATTTATGGATCTTCCAAGGTTTGATTCCCCCAACCCCACATACACACTGAAACTCACTGCTACCATCTGCATAATGCTTCTCTGGTATAAGCCCAGGGTGAGGGATGCCTTCTAGTTAGCAAAAAAAATTAGCTTTTGCCTATCTATGTGTGTTTCATTTTGATCATGTGCTCAATATGACATTTGTAAACTATCTGTTGAAGATCTTTGTGTCCAAGATTGTTACCTTCTTTGGAAGAAAATTTGCTTTGCTTTGGGGAACAATTTTTGGGAATTAGCAATCTAGGTTTGAATTAATCTAAGAGGGTTTTTCCACAAACAGCACAGAAATATTTAACACCTGGTATAGTTGAATAGACCGTTTCCAAAGAGTTTTGTCCCTGAATACTTCAGATGCCCTTGTTAATATGTATATAGAACATTTTATCCCAAAATTTAGGTTTTGAAACAATACCATTCCCTCATAGTTTGAGTAGGTTGGAAGTCCAGATGGAGTCCAGCTGATTGGCTCAAAGGGGCATGGGTCATTGTGGGTTATGTGCAGACATTAGGACTCAAATCCAGGTTCTTCTGTTGGCAAAACTCTTGTACTGATGGAGGAGAAACTGAGAACAATAAACTGATGTTGTAGAAAATCAACTACACTTGCTTAGGAAATAGTAAGCTACACAAAGCAGAATTTAGTTGAAGGAGCAGTCCTGGTCCCCTGACTAGGAAGAGTGGAATTCTGCCAGCAGACGAGACCACCCTGCTTAACAGCTGTCGGGACAAGCAGCCCTGGTCTCGGGATAACTATAACAATATTTTACATTGTGAATCCCCCATCTGTTCAAACAACCAAACTCTGGGATTTCAGGCTCTGTGTTTAATTCTTCAAAGTGTAACCTGGGGCCATGAAACTACATAAGCTGGTTGGGATTTCTGTTCAGGGCCAGTTCCTTTTAGTGCATCAGCCAGAACCAGTAGCACACTGGTATGGAAGAGTTTTTCCTTTATTCGTCTCCAAGTGGAGGGGTGATTGATTTCTCACTGCAAAAGCATATTAATTCTACACCAGTACTTCACCCAGCTCCTCCACCCCACACCGGAGCCAAGCCACTCTGAATTCGGTGGTGGTTCTGTTGAGTCTGTTTGATGGCGTCGAGTGATCAGCAAAGGCTGGGACCTTTGAGCGTGGTATGAGGTGAGGAATCTGGGTCAGTGAGCAAAGGGTGGGTCCTAGAGAAAGAGTGGGGGGACCAGGTTAACTGCCGCCTACATTGTGCATTTAGTTTGCTACCCCGGGCACCAGCAGCCAGAAAATCTCTGTGGGTGAACTTCTGAGTACTCTTTTATGCTGCTAACAACCCTCCACAAAGCTTCCGTCCGATGGGGCTAAGTTTTTCTTAGGCCGTGTGAGGCTGGCAGAATGGAAATTGACTTGTTCCTGTCCCAGAAAGGCTGCAGCCTACTGAGTTTAACCTGAGCCTCAAGGAGCCATCCAATCCTGCCCGATCCCCCAGGGTTTGCAGAACAGAGTCTCAGTGGGAGGCTCTGCGGCCAGGGAACAGTGTGCCGCTCCGCTCTTTCTCAAAGTTGACTCTGTACCGATATTTAATAAATGCTCCTTTGGTGCCGTCTCCGGGTCTATTATTTAAACTTGGAAAATCAAAGCTCTGTGCCTTCTGAAGAAAGATCCCTTGACTCGCCGTGGGAAACCGTATAAATATTGATTTACATTCCCATGACAATGGCCACGGGGGCTGTTTTTCACAAAGTTCAATTTCCATTACTTTGAAAGACAGCCCTCAGCTGAGGCTCTAGGAAGCACAGCTATTTTCCTGGCTGCCTGCAGTCTTCTCTTCATTGTCTTCCTCTTCTTCCTCCACCCTCCTTTCATTCCTCTTCTTGTCGACGCTACCGACATTGTCAATAAATGAAGCCCCGGGCTCAGAGGTCAGCAATAACCCCTCTCTACCAGCTTGCATGGTTTGGTTGTTTTCAGGCTGTTTTCACAAATGTTGTCTACTTCGGCACAAGTTATAACTCCAAGGAGCAGATAGGACGAGCGTCTCCCCACAGAGGAGAAAACAAAGCCCCCTACCCAGGACAGTCCTCTCCCCCTTAAGAATCGCTGTACACATATGGCGGACATTTAAATCTGCTTTATGAATGCAACACTTTATTTATGGAAAGCTCTGCTAACTAAACTGCTTCGAGGCAGGGGCTCAGAAGCAGAGAGCTCATCTAGCATGTGTGAGCTTCTGGGTTTGAACCTCAGCACCAAAGGGGGAGGGAGGGAGGGGGGGAGGGATTACCATAGACCAAACTGGTGTTGAAAAAGCCTGGCTTTTCTTTTTGATTAAAACACAGGTCAAACAGAGATTACAGAAAATAAGTCCAGAATGAAGCAGCCAGTGAGGACCCTGCCTGGCTCCATTTTGAAGGCAGTGTGATACCTTAGTAAAACCCCCCACTCTATCCCCTACAGACAAAGAGAAGCTTAAACCAGGATTCGTAAGTGTAAATAAGAACTTAGACCCCTTTTCCCCAGGTGGCTGTATCTGCTACAGGGACTTTGAAAAACACAGTCAGGATATTTGACCAAAAGACTAAAAAGGGAGGCAGGTTAAAATAAATTATATGGTCTGTGCCTTTAAGAACTAGCCTCACAAAAAAAGGGGAGTGCTCCTTCCAACCTCCCTGCTGTGAGTGAGAGATTTAGAAGAGCCTCTCTGGAGGCTTGTAAACTTAGAAAACACCTTACTTTTGCATTCTGTACCTAAAGTCTCCAGTGGTGGCTTTGGGGACTGTGATCTAGGCACAACAAGACCCTCACTCTATTGTCTCAAAAAGGGGGCCTTAGACAAAGATATCTCAATATAGATAGACCCAGGCCAGTTTCAAGTCCCCAGAAATGATGGCGCCAGCCCCAGGAACAAAAGAACAGAGTCAGGATGTCTGATGGTAACCAATTAACCACGAGATACCCCTCTCCAGAGATAACATGACCAGACCCCGGAGATGAGTTGTAAAACTCCTGACAGGGCAAACAGATAAGATAAAATAAGATAAAGTCCAGGCCCGGGAAAAACTGGGCCAATCAAGGATGGACCCGTACTAACCCCCTCCCCTCTAAGAAATTTTATGGGTTTTGCCTATAAAAACTAACTTCCCCAAGAAACAGGGACTCCTCCCTGCCTCACTGTATTGGGTGTAGGAATGAGTCCCTGTCTAGACTTGTATCTGCAGAATAAACCTTGCTGTTGCATTCTGGACATCCAAGGTCTTTGGTGGTCTCTTTGGGGGGTCACAATCTGGGCATAACAGGCAGGAGCCATTATGCTGTATTGTTAAAACTATGTTTCTATTTACTGAGTTGCTCTCTGTTTCCTGGAACCTGACCTTCCCCAACCAAGGAACTAGGAAGCCCAGACAGGAGGGAAAGGGCTGTGACCCCAGCAAACTTGCTGGGAAGCCTGTATCTGAGCTGTCAGGAGAAATGAGACTTCCAGGGTGGGGACTGGCCAGACTGAGGACAGGTCTAGAGCAAGTCTGCAGGTCTGCACTCCGTTTCTCCTCTTCTGACCTCTGCCCTTTGCCATCTCTTTCACTGCGGTCCAACTGTTCCCCACTGGTTACCAGAAACACCCACCTTCCAGACTCGGCTGGGCTGGCCCTCCACCTTGAGCTGAGCAGCTGGATTCCTGACTGCTGGTGTACAGTCTGAGCTCTGTGCTGGAATCCAGCTCCAGTGGGGTTCGGGTTCCAAAGAGGAGGCGTGGAGGAGACTGACACAATTTGAGGGTGAATCGGGATGGCTGTCACTTTATTGAAAAAAGGCTACACCTTTTATACCCTTTAATTACAGAACAGTTTAGGAGACTCAATGATTCAGAGATAAAAGCAGCCACTAACTTTTTTTATATAAATTTATTTCTTTGTTTTTATCCCAGTTGCAGTTTCCCCTCCCTCCCCTCCTCTCCTCTCCGTCCCTCGCCCCACCCCCACCCCCTATTCCCACCTCCCAGTCCACTCCTTTTCCGTTTCTGTTTCGAAAAGGACAGGTCTCCCATGAGTATCAACAAAACAAGGCATATCAAGTTGCAGTAAGACTAAGCACCTCCCCATGTATTAAGGCTGGGCAAGGTGACCCAGTATGGGGAGTAATAGGTTTTCTAGCCCCCCATGCCCCTGTACCCCATAATAGGTTTCTCAGCCGATGCAGTAAACCCAATCAAGCTGAACTGAAAAAGTATAAGAACAGGTTTATTTGGGCAAAGCAGCTCCTGGTGGGTTCTCCAATCCCAGAGATCGAGGCAGGAGAAGCCACGCACCTCAACTAAAGCAGGGAGATTATATAGGTTGTAGTCGAGGGGTGATGATGTGTCTGTCACAAGCTGGGTTTCTGTCCAAGTGTGGTCAAACCTGAAGGCTTTGGGTGGGGACTTGGGTGGCTGGTGACTTCAGGGGAGGAGCCACCATTGCTGCCAGGAATGTGTGCAGAACTAGGCTTTCTGGTGCCTTCCCTTTGTTTGGAGATACTCCGAGTTGGTGAAGTTTGGAGAGACAGGATTGGGGCTTTCCAGATCATGCAGGGGTGAGCTGGAGGTTCCAACCAAACAGGGAGTAAGGTCACAAAAGCTGGGAAGAGAGTCAGAGATGGCCCTTCTTCCCACTGTTAGGAGTCCCACAAGAAGACCAAACTACACAGCTGTAACATATATGCAGAGGTCAGTCCTATGCAGGCTCCCAGGTTGTCGGTTCAGTCTATGCATGTGGCCATAACTTTATTACAGCGGTTTTCCTGAGACAAAGGCTTTAAGTCCAGCAAGTGTCTAAATGCCTATTGTTCTCTAAGGTTCAGTAACTCCTCCAGGCTCACTCTTACATCAATGGAAGGACCACAAGTTCCTCCTGCCAAAGATAAAGAGAGTAACTCTCTTTAGCAAGCAGAAACTTTCCTCAAGCCCCTGAAGGAATGGAGGCCCCTATTCAAGTACCTGACCTTGGGAAAAGAACTTCCTGTGAGGACCAGACACTCCACTATAGAATACTGCAGTTTTGTGTATGGCTTGGTTTATCCAAATAGCTAAAGCTTAAAGTGAGCAAAGACAAAGCTAGACAAATATTATCATGAACTTGAGTAGACCTTAGGAATTTATAAATCTTGATCAAATCTACCGTATTTATTAAACAAATCTTATGTTGGGCTGGAGCTTCCAGATCACCTCTGTACAGTACAGAAAGCCCCATTCCTGCCCCCTCCTTTCCAGATCCTGCCCACTCAGAGTCTCTGAACAAAGGAAAGGCTCCAAAAAGCCCAGTTCTGCATTCTTGGTGACTATTGTGACTCCCTCCACTGATGCTGCCAGAAGCCCAAAGTCCCTGCCTAAAGCGTTCAGCTTTTGACCACACTTGGGCAAAAACCTGGCTTGTGAACATGTCATCACCTCTCGCCTACAAGCTGTATAATCTCCCCACTTTAGTTCGGCATTCGGCTTCTCTGAGAAACGAGAACCAGCCTGGGGGTTGCTTTGCTCAATATACCCGTTGTTATACTTTTTCTTTTCTTTTTTTTTTTTTTTTTTTTTTTTGGTTTTTCGAGACAGTGATTCTCTGAGTAGCTTTGCGCTTTTCCTGGAACTCACTTGGTAAACCAGGCTGGCCTCGAACTCACAGAGATCCGCCTGGCTCTGCCTCCCGAGTGCTGGGATTAAAGGTGTGTGCCACCACCGCCCAGCAATACTTTTTCAATTCAGCTTGATCTGGCTTACTGCATCAGTGGAGAAACTTATTATGGGGTGGGGGAGAGCAGAAAACCTATTATCTTATTTATCAAATATCTTTATTTATCAAGCATATGTTACTTATCTAAAATTTCTAGCAGCCTGATGTTAACTTGTATGGGAGTAGGCAGAGTTATTATGCTATATGGTTCTACGGTGGTGGCGATTTTTTTCTGAAGAATTATTTTGTTTAAAGATGCTGTCATTTTATACATTAAAAAAAAAGATTTATTTATTATGTATACAGCATTCTGCCTGCATTTTTGCTCACACACCAGAAGAGGGCACCATATCTCATTACAGATGGTTGTGAGCCACCATGTGGTTGCTGAGAATTGAACTCATGACCTCTGGAAGAGAAGCTAGTGCTCTTAAGCTCTGAGCCATCTCTCCAGCCCCCATTTTATACATTTTTGTCTTTCAAAGCCTGCACAAAATTTCCCAGAGGAAAAGGTATAAGGGAACACAGAGTGAGAATCACTAAAAATGAAAGTTAAAGGGTGCTGGAGAACTGTGATCCACAAAGTCAAAATGCCAGCACTTTGTCAGGCACCAATGGTCACCACGTGGTCCAGGCCAGCTCTGGGTGCAGCAGGAAGGGGAACCACCCCATCCACAGGAGCTTCCCAGAGTTGGAAAACCTTAAGGGAGCCAGAGAGAAAAGTGCTCCATGGAAGACTGTGAGTCTTTCTACAGGTCAGTCTGGGGCCTCAGTGGCAGAAGCTGGGGAAAGGAGGGACCAGAGGTGCCTAGCAATGACAATAGAATCCCAGTAACTGGAGCTGGGAAGAAGAGCTGGGGGAAAGGCAGGAGGGGGAGGGGGCTGGAGTTAGGATGGTGAGGGAAAGTTTCCACATAAAGTCAGAAGGGCTCCAGCACATCCTTGGGTCAGATGAGGGCAAGCATGCTCTCCCGATGTAATCGGTGAGTGATGACGGTGCTGAAGGGGAGGCAGAAACAGGAGGCCGTTGGGGAAGTGCCGTAGAGGAAACACCACCCTGACAAATCACACAGCAGAGAGAGAGGCCTCGGCCACAGTTCCAGGTCCATTACTGTGGGGAAAACAGCAACAGAAATGTGAAGCAGCTGTCAAGAACAGAGAGATGAGAATCGTGCTGTGTGGCCTCACTCTGCTGAAGACGTGGGACTACGGCTGAGCCCTTTACTATCTGGCCTCTAGCCACCTAAGCTTCTCAGTGTGTCTGTTGTCCGGCCCCAATCCCTACACTCCACGACTCCCTCATGCAGCCATCCCCATCCCAGAAGCTATGGCTGCATGGACCCACGCTTCTGGTTGGTTTTTGGTTTCAGTCTCCCTGAGTATTTCAGCCTCAAGCACTCTGCAGTTTCAGGATGTCACCTGGTGTCTTAATTAGGGTGTCTATTGCTGTGAAGAGACACCATGGTCACAGCCACTCTTATAAAGGGAAAACATTTAATTGGGTGGCTTACATTTTCAGAGGATTAGGCCATTATCACCATGGTGAGACATGACGATGTGCAGGCAGACGTGGTGTTGGAGAAGAAGCTGAGAGTCCTACATCATGACTTGCAGCCAACAGGAAGTGGTCTGACTCACTGGGAGTGGCTTGAGCATATATGAGACCTCAAAGTGCACCTCCACAGTGTCTCACTTCCTCCAATAAGACCACACCTACTCCAAGAAGGCCACACCTCCTAATGGTGCCATTCCCTTTGGGGGCCATTTTCTTTCAAACTGCCACATTCCACTCCCTGCCCCCCAAAAGGCTTATAGCCATATCATGATGCAAAAATGTATTCAGTCCAACTTCAAAATTCCCCATAGTCTATATAACAGTCCCAAACTTATTTAAGAATCTAAAGTTCAAAGTCTCTTTTGAGATTCATTGCAATCTCTTAACTGTAATCCCCTGTAAATCAAAATAAAAAAGCAGATCGAATACTTCCAACATATAATGGCACAAGATATACATTATCATTCTAAAACATAGGGAAGGGAGCATAGTGAGGAAATACTGGACCAAAGCAAGACCAAAATCCAGTTGGGCAAATTCTAAAACTCTGTATCTCCATGTCTGATGTCAAAACACTCTTTAGATCTCCAACTTCTTTCACCTTTGTTGACTGCAACACACTTCTTTCCTGGTTCCACTCCCTATTAGCAGCTCTCCTTAGCAAGCAACCCATGGCTCTGGCATCTCTAACATCTTGGGGTCTTCAAGACAATCCAGGCTTCAACTTCATAGTTGGACACAATGGCCTCTCTGGGTCTCCATTCAGGGAACATCCCTGACACACACCTGGTATCAGTGGCTTCCTTAGTGGCAGAGGCAAATTCCACAGCCCCTTTCTCCTATCCTTAACTCTAAAGCCAGAACCACGTGGCCAAAGCTGTCAAGTTCTGCTGTTTGCTGGGGTTGGGACATGGCCCCCTCACTCAATTACATCTTCTCCAGCTTTCTGCTTTCAATGGTTACCTTCACTGCCGAAGCTTGGCTGTCCTGAAACTGCATCTATAGACCAGGCTGGCCTCAGAGATCTGCCAGCCTCTGCTTCTAAATGCTGGGATTAAAGGTGTGCACCACCACACCCAGCTCTAAGTTTTTCTTTAATTCCTTTTCACAAGTTGGAAACTTAGATGGGTAGGATTTTTCCCTGAGATCACCATGTTCCCTTTATGCCATTTCTTAATCTGTTTATCTTCTTGAACACAGGACTTAGCGCCATTCCACTTTCTGGTGCTTCTTTTCTCCTCAAATATTTTTCCTTGTTCAGCTTGTTCCTTTTCATTATTTATCTTCATTAGAGTTAACACTAGTAACCACACAACCGAATCTAAAATAGGCTGTTTTTTTTTTTTTTGTTTTTTTTTTTTTTTTTGGTTTTGGTTTTGGTTTTTCGAGACAGGGTTTCTCTGTGTAGCTTTGCGCCTTTCCTGGAGCTCACTTGGTAGACCAGGCTGGCCTCGAACTCACAGAGATCAGCCTGGCTCTGCCTCCCAAGTGCTGGGATTAAAGGCGTGCGCCACCACCGCCCGGCCGTTAAAATAGGCTGTTTTGACATTTCCTCTGCCAAGGGAATTAATCCAAAACTCTTCACTTTAGCCTCAGGCATTCTTCTCCAAAATATCACAAGACTGGTCTCTAGGCCACACATAACTTTCTTCTCTGAACCCTCTTGATCCAGGCCCCACAGTTCAAATCACACTCAGCACCACTGTCTTCCATGCTCCCACTAGGATGGCCCATTAAGCAGCACTTACAGCACCCAGCTGCTTTTCTAATCCACAGTCCCAAGGCCCACATGCCTCCAAACAAAAGTATAGTCAGATCTATCACAGCAATACCCGACTCCTGTTACCAACTTCTTCTTAGTTAGGTTTTCTATTACTGTGAAGAGACACCATGACCATAGCAACTCTTATAAGGAAAAAACACTTAATTGGATGGCTTACAATTTCAGAGATTCAGTCCATTTATCATCATGGTGGGACATGGCAGAGTGCAGGCAGACTTGGTGTTGGAGAAGTAGCTGAAAGTCCCACATCTTGACTCGCAGCAAAAAGTAAGTGGTCTGAGTCACTGGGAATGGCTTGAGCATATATGAGACCTCAAAGCTCTCTTCCACCTTAACACACTTCCTCCAGCAAGACCACACCTCCTAACAGTGCCACCCCTTTGGGGGGCATTTTCTTTCAAAGCACCACACCTGGGTACAACCAAGGAATGCAGTGTATCAAAATGGACTTCTCCAATGTCACATAGATGCCATTCTCACAGCACAGCTGCCAACTGGATTTAAAGCTTGTTGGGACTGTGGGTGTGTCCTGAGCTAGGACCAACTGCCAGTCTCTTTGAATCAGAGCAGCCCTGGCTTACTCCGTGGGAGAGTCTCTGGTTCTCCCTCCTCTGCCTCATAGCTGGGTAGACTGGTCCCTCCATTTTTGCTGCTTAGCTGTCTGTTTCTTTGGACACTCCACTGTTCTGTGATCTCGTCGGATCTCTTCCTCTTTCTGGTTTTGGTATAGACTGTGTCCTTTGTTTTCTGATTTTTATCAACCCCTGTCCACACAAGCACACAGAGGCTGCTTCTAATCTGCCGTCCTAGTGTGATCCCTGGGATAAAATGTCCTGCACAGGCTCGGGTGTTTCAACACTTGGTCTCTAGCTGATAACACGGTTTTGAGAGGCTGTGGAATCTCTGGGGTGTGAGACCTGTCTTGCTGATGTAAACATCCAGGGGCAGGTCTTAAGGCTATCTCACCTCCAGTTCAGTCCAGCTCTCTGCTCCCTGACCTGTTGAGAGGTCCGGCCACAAGCTTCCACTGCCATAGAACAAGCTGCTCCAACCACAGAGTCTTCCTGATGATGTCCCAAAGCCGTGGGCCAAAATAAGTCCTCAGTCACCCTGTTAGGTATTTGTCACAGCTGTGGGAGAAGTCACTAATCCATCCCCTCTCAAAGTATAGCTCCTACTGAATACATGTTGCTTTTTATCTTCACCATACAATTTTAAAAAGGGTATCTACTGAACCATTGCAAAACACAAAAACCATTGTGTTGATTTCATCCCCTGGATCCTACAGAAACCAGACTCTGCTGCTGGCGCCTTCATCTTCTGCTGCCCTCTAGTGGTGACTCCTTTGGCTTCCCTGTCCTCCCTCATGCGCATCCCAGGGACTAACACTGCAGGGATGCATCTTTTTTATTCCCTTTTCTGCTTCTGGATGTTCCTTAGACCAATTAATTTAGTGATATTTATCTGAGTAAAGGAAAACAAAATAAAGCAAAAATCAAATCTCAAATTAAGCAGTTCCTAGAATCAGGGCAAATTCAAAGAACTTTAGACAGCAATATGACCAGATAGCATCTTAGAAAACCAGAGGTGAGGAACAGAACGTAGCTTAATGGGGGTACAGCTTAGTCAGCCACTCAGCTGGTTACTACTCAATGAATCAGTTACAAGACCTCCTGCACCAACCACTGCACAATGGCTTCGGTTAAACTCAACATCAACTGGGTCTTTCATTGCTTGGGTGGGAACCCAGGCCAAGTTCCAAAGGCTCCTGTAAATTTTATGTAATACCAGTAAGTTACAGTGTCTTACTTTTCACCCAGACTGACATGGAACTCACTACAAAGCCCAGGCTGACCTTGAACCCTTAGCAATCCTCCTGCTTCTGCTTCCCAACATACTTGGATCAGGTGTGTATATTCAACTCCCAGAAATATTTTTCTACCTTGTTCCTAAACCCCCCAACTTTGACTATCGTGTGATCACATTTGTGAGTTAGTTGGGCTTTTCATTGCTGTGATAAAAACTTCAGCAAATCCACTTGAAGGTTTTTTCAGTTCAGGGTATTAAAGCCAGGGACAGGCTAGCCCAACACTCTACCACTATGCCACATCTCTAGGTGCTAGGGAGTGTGTGCTTCTGGACTCCTTGTTAGAGAGAACATCATGGGAGTGGGAGCTTGTGAAGGAGGAGGTTATTCACCTCATGGAAAACAAGGAATCAGGTACAACCTCCACACACCTCCTGTGACCTGCTTCCTCCAGCCGGGAACCATCTATTTAAGTTTCCAATCTCGTCCCAAATATCACCATCCAATGAAGACAAGCCATTCAATACAAGAGCCTACAGAAAACATTTTACGTGAAATCAATAACAGAATATATCAAACCAAACCTACTTGGCCATCTCCTACCCCTGGAGGGTGTCATTCTTTGTGGAGTAGACCTCTCGGGTCTCTGTATTCTCCTAGGCACTATTCCTCTTCGGCTGTTTGGATACTTGTATAAATAACCCTCCCAACATCTTAGCCTCTTATTCCTTCCTCTGACTTCCTTTTGACTTTTTTGCTTGTTTGTTTGTTTTAGTTTTGGTTTTTCGAGACAGGGTTTCTCTGTGTACCTTTGGAGCCTGTCCTGTAACTCACTTTGTAGACCAGGTTGGCCTCGAACTCACAGAGACCTGCCTGGCTCTGCCTCCCAAGTGCTGGGATTAAAGGCATGCACCACCACTGCCCAGCTCCGATTTTGACTTTTGCCTTTACTTAGCCATGCTCACCCCTGGTCACACCAGAAAACTTATTCTCATGACTCCACATCCTTCAAAACTTCTGGTCTGAAATCTCTCTCTCTTGAGAGCAGATGGTTGGATCTTTTGTTGTGGAAAGCAAGTCACTGCTGTGCAACACAGGTGAACCTGTAGTTTGGTGGAGGACGGGCTTCCACCAAAGAAGTCTTAAAGGGCAGGCATGGCTGCACACCCCTTTAATCCCAGCACTTGGGAGGCAGAGGCAGGAGGATCCCTGTGAGTTCCAGGCCAGCCACAGCTACACAGTGAGATAGTCTCAAAATAAATAAATAAAATGAACAAAAGCTTAAAGAAGTTAGTGCTAACTAAAAGGGTAACTGTGCTGTTCTACACAACAGAGGGAACAGCAGGCGCTGTTTAATCTGGGGAAAGAGGCTAAAATTCTGGTGATGGGCCTGGCTTCTAAAGATGCGTTCTCAGGCCTTTTTGATAGCTCTGTGGGCAAAGGCATTCGCTGCCAATGACATGAGTTTGATCCTGGGAACACATATAGTGGAAGGAGATGCATGCCTCAGCACATACATATGTGAACACACACACACACACACACACACACACACACACACACACACACACTTGCATTTGTGTGCTTTAAAAACTGGGTTCTTTCTTGTAAGCAAGCAGGACCTTGAGGCTTGTAGACATATCAGGAGTTGCGAGATCCTTCCAGTTGCTGCTATCATCTTGTGTGAGCATCCTGGTGTCATAGTTTGGTCTGGACCTTGTGAGGAACCATCGGTGCCTGTGTTGATGAGAAAGCACAAGACAGAGTAGAAGAAATGTGTTCATCGCAGTAGTCAATAGGCCAAATTAACCCCGTGGGATAGTCTTGAACAAAAAGTTCCCCAAATAATATCTACGTGTGGAGCTAAGCAGCGTCTGACTCAAATGCTGAGGCAGAAATTGTGCAGACCTGATATTTAAATGGATGTCAAGTCTTCTGTTGACTGTCCTCATCCTTCAGAGATCTGTAAGCCCTGCTGAAGAACGTGTCGTTCAGTTGTATGACCTCCCAAAGCAGTTGGTTTTTTTTTTTTTAACTTAATTAAGATCAAGTGAAACTGGAGGATTTCTTTGGTAACAATTCTCCCTTGCTGCTCATCACTATTTGCATAGCCATGCTAGCTTTAGCTTGGCCTGGTCATAAAAGGCTCCTAACCTGTGAATGCTCTGTGGCCAAATGCTGTGGGATGGTCTTTCTGTAGAGTGTGAATGTGTTGCCACTATTGGTTAATAAAGAAGCTGTTTTGGCCTATGGCAACACAGGATATGGCTAGGTGGGAAATCCAAGAGAGAATCGGGAAGAAGAAAGGTAGAGTTAGGGAGATGCTGTCAGCCACTGGGGGGAGCAAGATGTAATAAAACACAGGTAAAGCCATGAGACACGTGGCAATACAAAGATTAATAGAAATGGGTTAATTTAAGATGTAATAGCCTGAGCCATAGACCAAACAGTTTGTAATTAATATTAAGCCTCTGAATGACTATTTTATAAGCTGCTGGGGGCGGGGGGGGGGGGGCAGGCAGAACACAGAAAAGCTTTGGGTTACATTTGGTGCCCAACATGGGGCGAGAATTTCCACATAAAACCTGACACCTTAAAAAAGGTTCTAAGCCGGGTGGTGGTGGTGGTGGTGGTGGTGGTGGTGGTGGTGGTGGTGGTGGTGCACGCCTTTAATCCTAGCACTTGGGAGGCAGAGCCAGGCGGATCTCTGTGAGTTTGAGGCCAGCCTGGGCTACCAAGTGAGCTCCAGGAAAGGTGCAAAGCTACACAGAGAAACCCTGTCTCCAAAAACCAAAAACCAAAAAAAAAAAAAAAGGTTCTAAAACAGAGCCAAGAGCAGTTTCCTAGTTCATGTCTCTCATTATGGGCCACAGCACAGACCCAGTCCCCTGGCCATGGCCTCAGCTGAACCTGGCAGCTCCCAGCAGCTCCCTCTTTCTTTGATGTTGTCCCTGGAAGCTTCAGGACCTGGCAAAGTCCCTTCATCAATGTTGGCAGCAACCTACAGCATAATCCAAGCGACCTTGGGAAGATGTACTGTGTGGCTCCGCCCTCCACCTGTGTCTTCCGGTTCACTCTTCCCCACACACCACAGCCTTCTCACTTCTCCCTCTCACTCAGTGTCACTGCCAGAAGACACCCTGCTTCCTGTCTCTCCGATTCCAGAGGCAGAAGCATAAAGCTTCCTTCTACCCACTTCAATGTCTCCAGGAAGTGGCAGAGATCTGCTCCCTGGGGAAGCACAGCTCCTTCCTGTGGGGCTCACACTCTAGAAATGGGTTGTGCTCTGAGGCCAGCCTTCTGCTTCTGCTCCAGTGTTTTCTCTACACCCTCCATCCCTCTCTATTCATCCACATATAATCACACTATTAGCTTTCTCACATGGCACAAAAAGAAGTAAAAGCCCATGCGGGGGTCTGAGGAGGTGGCTCAGTGATTGAAGTATTTGATGTACAAGCATGAAGTCTGGAGTTCGGATCCCCAAAATCCAGGTAAAATGGAAGCTCACCTGAAATCCCAGCACTCTGAAGGTAGAAAGAAGGGATTCCAAAGCAAGCTGGCTAGCCGGACTAGTCATCTATGGGTTCACTCAAGAATAAATAAGGCAGAGAACCAATGAAGAGTCCTGACATCAATCCCAGGCCTCCACATACAGGGTAACCACCACGCATGGGCATCTACACACACACACACACACACACACACACACACACACACGCACACGCACACGCACACGCACACGCACACGCACACGCACACGCACACGCACATGCACACCACACATACTCGTACAGAAGAGAAGAAAGCCCATGTCTGTACTTTTCCCAGTGACCATCCACCTCATTGCTCTGTTCTTTTGACAGCACAATTCCTTCAGAAAATGTGTGTGTGTGTTGTCTGTTTCTCCTCATGCTAGTCCGTATTGACAATGCATTGTTTTAATTTTATTGAGATATTATCCATATACGTGATTCACATATATAGTATTATACACACACATTGCCCATATCAATCATAAAGGTACATCTTGATGGATCTTCACAAACTTAACCCACTCATATAACTAGAACTAGAATTTTAAAAAAGATGTACAAAAAGCCAGTTCTCCAAACTCAACGATAGAAAATCCCAACAGCTCTATTCAAAACCAGGCAAGAACCTGGACATTTCACCAAAGAGTATAAAAATGGCCAAACATCACATGAAAAAGAGCTCTGTAAACCTTAGGAAACTGCAAATCAAAACTAATGAGGCCAAGTTTGGTGGCACAGCTTGTAGTCATAGCATTGGCTGAGGCAGGAGGATGACCAGCTCAAGGTCCCGGGAACCCAATATAAACTCTGTGGTATAAATCATGTCCTGCGGGGAAGCAATCAAAGGTTCCATTTCTCCACATGCACGTGGGTACACAGCCCTCTCCTTCCTTAAGAGCCTGCCAGACTGAGGGGCCTTAGCCTGAGCTGAGATGCAAAGTCACCACCCTCCTGGGAGGTCTCTGCACACATGAAGGAGACTTGTTCCTCACAACAGCTGCCTTGGCAGGGGAAGCGCTTGGTGAAGGTGACTAAGCTCCAACTGAAGCTCAGAACGCCGACCCCGAGAGGGGAACGGAGAGGGTTCGCCTCGGGCTGGCCAGCGTGAAAGATGAGACAGAAACACAAACTCCGAGATGGAGGGTCGGGGCGGGAAAAAGGAAAAGACGGGAGCGACACGCCCCTTCCTGTCTGACAGTCGCACTTCCGGGCCTTCTCTGCCTGAGATGCCCTCAAACCACCTTGTACTCTCGGGGCAGAAATGGAATGGGGTTTGCTGAGATTCCAGAACCTTCCTGAGCTAGTATATGTCCTCAAAGAGTAATACCCAATATTCAAAACCTCTTCAGTTGGTAATTTTGAGGACGGGGTAATTGCTGATGTGATCTCTTCTCACGCAAAGATGGAACCTGGTGGTTTATGTGGAGCTCTGCACGAAGCTTTTAAAGATAGCTCTGACTCTGGACACTGTACGGCCTTGCAGAGAAGAGCAGCATGCTCTCTAGGTCAGGAGGCAAGTTACACTGTCAGAGCCCCCGTTAGGCTGTCTAGTGGATCTCCTGAGCCAGTCTAGACACCAGGCTGAGGAAGATAACCAGTGATGAACAAGCTCAAGCCATCCAGGCACACCATGTGAGTGTGCTCAGCACCTTTGGGGAACGAGATGGACTGTTGGCAGAGAGGCTTCCTTGGGTGGGAAGCCACTGTGCCTGGTAAGAGTGACACACCACAGTAAGGTTGCAGCATGCCAGCTCCTTCTGGCTCATGCCATGTCCCAAGGACAGATGTTTCTGTGCAGCCTGCCTTTTATTATTATTATTATTATTATTATTACTATTATTTAGAGAAGTTGGAGGCAGGTTGTAATGGGGAGGAAGTGGGCATTGGGAAATACTGGAATCTGAGCAGTCAGAGAGCAGAGAACACATGTCGCCCAGACAATGAAGACAAACCGTCAGAGGCTTATGCTGCAGTTCAGTGTCTAGACCCTGACTTTGGCCTCAAAGGACAGACAGCTGGTGCTGAACTCAAGTTCAATTTTAAAGGCACAAACTGCATATAAAGACACAGTCAGACAGGTATAGCCAGGCAGACACAGCCAAACAGACAGAGGCAGCCACAGACTCAAGACTACAGATCCACTGTACCCTTTCCTGTGCAACAGAAAGCAGATGTGGCAGGCCCGCCTTCGGGAAGCTCTGGGGATCCACTTGGAGTCCCCTCCACACTAGAGCTCTTGGGAGCTGGGTAGTTAGGAGGCACTATGAGAATCAGAGTTGCTTTAAAGCCCAGACTCGAAGAGTGTTTGTGAGGCTAGGACAGATATGCGAGCTGGAAGAGGGGATCTCACGTGGAAATGGGGCTCATGACTCATCTGCATCAGGAGGCTGTGGGCATATAAGTCAAAAACACTGCCCAGCACAGAGAAAGAACTCATGCCCTGCTGCACATCCCTTGTGGCCCTGTTCCAGTCTGTGCTGCTCAGCGAAGTGAGGTCATATTCTCCTTCAGTCATCGGCTGTGGCTGCCTCTTCCGTTGTCTGCACTTCCAGCCAGGCCTTCCTTCCTCTAGGATGGCTGTCCTCCGCAGTACTCTTTCAGGGACTGACACCTTCCCCTTCCCTGTACCTCTCATGAGGTACAGATGAGGACAGAGGTCCAAATCCATGGATGATGGGGACTTGGGACCAGAAAGGAAAGCCAGGTACAGCCATCTGGTCCACCTGGGTGGAGAAACTGGGAAGGTGGCGGGACTAGGGGAAATGTGCTATCCCACAAGCCATAAGTGTCCCAAACCCAGCAGCCTTCTTAGATATACCAAGGACAAGCATGCTAAGAAAGAACTTAAGGAAACAATTTGATTTGCAATTGCAACAACATAAAAAAAAACCCGCAACAACAACAAAAAACCACTTGACATGAAAGTCTCGCTGAAGTAAAAACTCAGTCCTTAAGAAAGTAATAACATCCAGGAGTGATGCTGCATGACTTTAATCCCTACACTCAGAGGCAGAGGCAGGCAGATTTCTGAGAGTTCAAGGCTAGCCTGGTCTACATAATGAGTTCTAGGACAGTCAGGGCCATGTAGAGAGACCCTGTCAGTGACCTGATGGAAGGTTGACTATGTTGGACCACTTCCTCTGTGGAAAGGACAATGCTTTGTCTTTACTGGAGTAGATACTTGTTCTGTTTATGGATTTTCCTTTCCTGCACATAATGCTTCTGCAAAAGCCAGCATCCACAGACTTACAGAATACCTTATCCATTGTCATGGTATTCCGCAAAGCATTGCTTCTGACCAAGGAACTCACTTCACAGCGAGAGAAGTGTGACAGTGGGCCCAAGATCATGGAATCCGCTGGTCTCAGCATGTTTCCCACCATCTTGGAGCAGCTGTGCTGATGAAAAGATGGAATAGCCTTTTCAGTTAGAACACCAGTTAGGGAGCAGCAGCCTGGAAGGCTGGGCAGGGTTCTCTAGAAGTCAGTATGTACTTTGAATTATATATATTACATATAGCATTCAATATATGGTACAGTTTCTCCCATAGCCAGGATCCATGGATCCAGGCATCAAAGAGTGGAAAGGGGAACAGTTCCACCCACTGTCACACCTAGTGACCCACTAGGAATATTCTTTTGCTCTCTATTCCCATGACCTTAAGTTCTGGATAAGGTTTGGTTCCAGAGCAGGGAATGCTTCTTCCAAGAGACACAGCAAACATTCCTTTGAACTGAAAGCCCAGACTTCCCCCTAGACACTTTGAGCTTCTAATGCCCTTAAGCCAACAGGCTAAGAAAGGAATAACAGTGTTATAAGGGGCGATTGATCCAGACTACCAGGGGGAGATTGGATTGCTTCTTCATAATGGAAGTAAGAAAGATTATGTCCAGAGTGCAGGAGATCCTTTAGGGCAGTGGTTCTCAACCTGTGGGTCACAACCTCTTTAGGGGACCAGTAACCCATCCACAGGTCACCTATATCATTAGAAAACATAGATATTTACATTATGATTCATAACAGAAGCAAAATTATAGCTATGAAGTAGCAACGAAAATAATTATATGGCTGGGGTCAACACAACATGAGGAACTGAATTAAAGAGCATTAGGGAGGTTGAGAACCACTGCTTTAGGGCATCTCTTGGTGCTGCCATGTCCTGGGATTAAAGTCAGTGGGAAACTACAACATCTTGATCCAGGCAGGATGACAAAGGGCACAGACCCTTCAGGAATGAGGGTATGGGTCACTCCTCCAGGAAAAGAGCCAAGACCTGCTAAGGTGCTTGCTGAGGGTGGAGGAAATGCAGAATGGGTGGTGGAGGAAGGTAATTATAAATATAAGATAAGGCCATGTTGCCAGTTGCAGAAAAAGGATTATAATTGACATAAAATATTTCTATCATTTTTGTTAAGAATGTGTTTGGGCATATATAAACATTTAAAGTAGAGATTTATATTTTCTTCCTCAATTTCTTTATCCAGTAATATGAATTGAGATCATATTAGTGGTTATCATAAAGTTATGATACCCTAAAAGAATGGCCCTCAAGGGACATTGCTACCTATTCTCTCTCTCTCTCTCTCTCTCTCTCTCTCTCTCTCTCTCTCTCTCTCTCTCTCTCTCTCTCACACACACACACACACACACACACACACACACACACACGATGCATTTGAGGTCATACATGGTATAGTCATGTCATGTTATGATCTGGTGTGGCATTGTGGAGTAGTGTGGCCCTGTTGAAGAAAGTGTGTCTCTGTGGAGGTGGACTTTAAGGTCTTATAAGCTCAAGTCTGGCCAGTGGGACACAGACTCCGTCTACTGACTGCAGATCAAAATGTAGAACTCTCAGCTTCTTCTTCAGCACCATATCTACTTGCATATACGTCCCGTCATGAAAGTAATAGACTAAACCTCTGAAAATGTAAACTAGCTCCAATTAAATGTTTTCCTTTATAAGAGTTGCCGTGGTCAAAATGTCTCTTCACAGCAATAAAACCATAAGACACATTCTTTGATTTCTCTATCATGTAATGTAACTTCAATTAAGAGAATATCAGTGGTTAACATATTTAATTTTGAGATATTAAAGGAATGTTCCTTAAGAGACACTGTTAACCAATCTAAATTTATAATGTATTTGTGGTTGTATGATGAATAGTTATATCACGTTAGACATAATTGTGACCTGGTTATTGTTTTCATTTGGAAATTAAGCATGACATAAGAGATATGATTGTGTGTCAAGTTGACAATTAATGCACTTGTAATGGCCATTCTTGGTTGTTAACTGGACTATATCTGTAATTAACTAAAACCCAAAGGGCTGGGCACACCTGTGAAGGAATTTTTTCTTAATTAAATCATTTGAAGTGGGACGACCTACTTCTATAAAATCTAGATCTTTGAGGTAGAAAGACTCACCTTTAATCTAGGCCGCACCTTCTGCTGGCAGCCTATATAAAGGACATGGAAGAAGGAAGCGTGCTTGTTCTTTGCCTGCTTGATCTCATTCTCACTAGCAAGTCCATTCCTTCACTGGCAATTAGAGCTGACTTCCTCAGGATTCCAGTGTAGACTGAAGACCAGCTGAGACATCCAGCCTGGTGGGCTGAACAACTGCGAGATCCCTGGCCCTTCTGTTGATAGGCAGCCATTGTTGGACTAGCTGACAACGGCCTGTAAGCCATTCAAATAAATTCCCTTTACACACACACACAGACACACACACACACACACACACACACAGAGAGAGAGAGAGAGAGAGAGAGAGAGAGAGAGAGAGAGAGAGAGAGACAGAGACAGAGAGAGACAGAGACAGAGACAGAGACAGGAGAGAGAGATTCATTCTATAAGTTCTGTTTCTCTAGAGAACCCTGACTAATACAGATAGAAAAGTGTGTCACAATTACACACTGTACACACAATAGAATGTTTTCAGCCATAAAGAATGAAGTCATGCCATCTGCTGGGAAATGAATGTAACTGGAGATACCAAGAGTGAGTGGATTAAACCAATTCAGAAAGTTGGTGTGGTTTTTTTTTCCCTCAGTTTCTAGATTTTATCTAAAATATATGATACATAATCATGTATGGAATTCGACAAGAAAGTAGAAGTGAACTATAGTGATATTTTATTTGTACTGAAATGTGATTTTATTTGTATGTTAATAAAGTTGCCTGGGGGTCAGAGCTAATAGCAAGCCATCACAGAAGTTGGGTGGTGGTGGTGGTGGTGGTGGTGGTGGTGGTGGTGGTGGTGCATGCCTTTAATCTCAGCTCTTGGGAGGCAGAGCTAGGTAGATCTCTGTGTGTTCAAGGATACAGCCAGCATGGAGACACACGCCTTTAATCTCAATACCAACCACAGAAGACCTGGAGGTCTGTACAGACAGGCAGTGATGAGGCTGTCATGTGGTTGGGTTTACAACCAATGAGAAGGCAGAACAGAAAGTCTTTATAAAGACAGACACATAGGAAGTAGGTCTCTTTCGGAGAGGTAGGAACACCGTGAGAGGAAGGGTAAGGTTTTTAGCTCTTAGCTCTGACCTCTTGGCTTTCTTCTTTGCATTGGTTCTGTGCTTCTTACTGAATAAGATGGTTACTTCTACAGTGAACAGTGTAGGGGAGAGTGTGAAAGATCTCAGCAGTTAAGAGAACTTACCATTCCTGCCGAGACCTGGGTGCAGTCCTTAGCCCCCTCCTCAGTGGCTCACAGCCATCTGTAACTTTAGTCCCAGGGGATCTAATGCCCTCTGGCCTCCCCAGGCATTCACCCATGCCTTTGGTGCACAATACCTCATGCAGGCTCACATGCACACAGACTTTCACACAAATAGAAATAAAATAAATGTGTTTAAAAAGCAAAGCCATCTAGGGGGTTAAAGGAATTAATGGAAGGGAAAGAGCTGGGGGAAAAAGGAGAGTAAGGAGTTATGAGAGTAAAATATGCTAAACATGCAATTTATACATGCATGAAAACCACACCTAACCTGCCAAAGACCATGAGCCCTGCCTGCCTTTCTGTTCCCTTACTGCATGCAGGTAGGGAGGCCTAGCTTTTCACCCTAACCTCATACACACCCACCAGAGCACACTTGTCCCCGTGCCTAGCTGGCTCACATCCTGGCAACTCCCCTACCCCTCTGCCACAGGCCTTGAGGACCAGGTGTCCTGTCCTACACCTGCTTTACACCCCGCCCCACCCCCTTCTTTATGTAGGCCATCCCAAATTCGTATGGAAAATTCCATCAGTGCTTGTTAACACCAGGGGAAGCCCTGGGCACCTCCCCTGACTCCTGAAGATTGAGAGCGATGATCCTATCACTCTACGGAAGGTCTGCTCCTGGGATTAGAAACCCCTGAGCTGGGCCTACTCCTGAAACCCCATTTGAACATCAACACTGAATCACCCAAAGACTGAACCTTAAGCCCCAGAGATCTGGTCAACCACCCGAGAAGTTAGAATAGCAGGAAACAGCCTCACTCAACAAATGGAAGACATGATTGATTCCATATCAAGAAACAACACCAATGACCTAGCTCCAACTGCTTAGGTCCCATCCCAAATATACAAACTTAAAACAAGTCTGCACCAAAAACTTGTACTCTCATAGTAACGACCTCCTGCTGAGAAAAGCTACTTAGATGATGTACAAGATGATTTCAAAATAGCAATAAACACGATTTTAAAAAAAGAACTCAAGAGGATATTAATGGATGCTGAAATACAGATGCAAAAACACAGTTGGATGAAAAAACTACAATGTATAAAAACAAAATTTAATGAAGAGAATCTCTCAAAAAAGCCAAAATGTATGCTTGCCTCAGCAGCACATATACTAAAATTGGAACAATTCAAAGCAGACTGCCCAAGGATGATGCACTGGCTGGTTTTATGTCAACCTGACACAAGCTAGAGTCATCAGAGGAAACTCAGTTGAGGAAATGCCTCCATGAGACCCAGCTGTAAGGCATTTTCTCAATTAGTGAGCAATGGGGGAGGGCACAGCTCATGCGGGTGGTGCCATCCATGGCCTGGCGGTCCTGGGTTCTATAGGAAAGCAGGCTGAGCAAGTCATGACAAGCAAGCCACTAAGCAGCCAGCAGCCCTCCATGGCCTCTGTATCAGCCCCTGCCTCCAGGTTCCTGCCCTGCTTAAGTTTCTGTCCTGGCTTCCCTCAGTGATGGACTATAATGTGCAAGTGTAAGCTAAATCAACCCTTTCCTCCCCAACTTGTTTTTTGGTCACGGTGTTTCATCACAGCAATAGTAACCCCAACTAAGGGAGATAACATGCAAATTCATTAAGTGAAATATAAAGGGAAAAACTTGAAAAATCCAGGAATTCAGATAAAATGCTCAGAGGAACTTCTCACCGATAGATTGTGTGGAACAGAAGAGAGAACACTGGGTCTTAACGACAGGGTGTTGGAGGAATTGAACTACGCAGTCCAAGAAAATGTCAAATCCAAAAACCTCAAGCATAGAACATGCAAGTTCTGGGACACTAACTACAAAAGACAAAGTCTGGGAATAATGGGTGTCAAAGGAAAAGAGACCCAAGTCAGAAGCAGAGAAAATATTTTCAACAAAAATCATAGAAGAGAATGTCCCAAATCTAAGGAAAGAGATGCCTATCAATATCTAAGAGGCATTAAAAACAAAAACAAAAACAAAAACAAATGGACAAAACCAGAAAAAAAAAAACTCCCCACATCATAGTCAAAACACTAAATGTACAGAACAAAGGATATTGAAAGCAGCAAGAGAAAAAGATGAAGGCACATCAGAATCCAGCCAGCCCACCAGAATCATAACAGATACAACAGATGTGAGGCCTGCCCTTTCTTGAAGAGAAAGGAAGAGGAGTGGAGGGGGGTAGTGATGGAGAGGAGAGGTTGGGGGAAGGACTTGTAGGAGGGGAGGAAGGGAGGGTGGGGAAAATATTATAATTTTTAAAAAGATGAAAAGGGAGACATTACAACACACACTGAGAAAATTCAGAGAATCATAACATACATAAAAATCTCACAAAACCAGAGATTTTTAAAAACTGGACTAATTTCTGTATATATACAATTTACCAACATTAAATCAAGATTAAGTGAATATTATAAACATACCCATAACACCCAATTAACTAGAAGCAGTAATTAAACATCTCTCAACCAAAAAACTCCAGGTACAGATGGATTCAGTGCAGAATTCTACCAGACTTTCAAAGAACTAACGCCAGTACTCCTCAAACTATTTTGTTCTGCAAAATGAAAAAGAACACCCCAAATTTCTGAAGTCAACATTACTCTGATATAAAAACCAGACAAATATTCAACCAAGGAAAGAAAGAAAGAAAGAAAGAAAGAAAGAAAGAAAGAAAGAAAGAAAGAAAGAAAGGAAGGAAGGAAGGAAGGAAGGAAGGAAGGAAGGAAGGAAGGAAGGAAGGAAGGAAGGAAGGAAGGAAGGGAAGGAAGGGAAGGAAGGGAAGGAAGGAAGGAAGGAAGGAAGGAGGGAATGAATTAAGGAAGGAAAGAGAAAATTACAGGCAAATATCTCTGGTGAACATGTATGCAAAAATTCTAAATGAAATACTTGCAAACTGAATTCAAGAACACATCAACAATTATCCATCACAATCAGGTTGGCTTCACCCCAGAGATGCAGTGTTTTACTGTAAAGAAACACCCTGACCAAGGGAACTCTTAGAAAAGGAAGACATTTAACTGGGGCTTGCTTACAGTTTCAGAGGTTTAGTCCATTATCATCATTGACAGGGAGTACAGTGGCACACAGGCAGGCATGGTGCTGAAGAAGTAGCTGAGGGCTTTACATCCTGTTCCACAGGCAGCAGGCAGAGAGAGAGAGAAAGAGAGAGAGAGAGAGAGAGAGAGGCTGTTCCTGGTATGGACTTTTGAAACCCCAAAGTCCATCCAAGGACAAACCACACCAACAGAAACATACCACTTAATCCTTCCAAACAGTTCACCAACTAGGGACTATACTTTCAAATATATGAACCTGGGGAGGGGGCATTCTCATCCTAACCACCACATGCAGGTATGGCTCAACATACATAAATCAATAAATGCAACTCACCACATAAACAGAGTAAAGACAAAACTCACATGATCATCTCAATAGATGCAGAAAAGTCCTTGAAAAATACAACATCTATTCATTTTGAAAAACCCTAAAGATAATAAGGATACAGGGGACCTATCCTAACATAATAAAGGCAATACATAGCCCACAGCCAATCTCATCCTAAATGGAGAAAAACTCAAAGCATTTTCACTAAAATCAGAAACAAGGATGTCCACTCCTTCCCCTCTTTTTCAATATAGGCTTGAAGTCTGAGCTTGAACAATCAGACAAGAAGGGTACAGCTCAGAAAGGAAGCTGCTGTGTTTGTATTTGAAGATGTTATATTCTAGACACAAAATACTGTAAAGTCTCTGCCAGAAAACTGCAGCTGATACATTCCACAAAGTAACAGGATACAAAAATCATCACACAACAGTAGCCTTCCTACACACAAACAACAAACTCACCAGGAAAGAAATTGGGGAAACAATAACATTCAGAGTCACCTCAAAAATATTTGTGGTGACTCAGGCTGGAGAGATGGCTCAGCAGTTGAGAACACTTGTTGCTCTTGCAGAGGACCTAGGTTAGGTTCCCAGCACCTACATGATGGTTCACAACAATCTGTAACTCCAGTTCCAGGGACTCTTGTGTCCTCTTTTGACCTCCACAAGCACCAGGAACACACATGGTGGACAGACATACATGGAGGCAAACACTCACATACATAAAATAAATCTGAAAATCTATAATTAAAAATATTTTAATTATATTTTTAAAATAGATCTAACCAAAGAAATGAAAGACTTATACAATGAAAACTTTAAGATACTGAAAAAAATAAATGAAATGATACCATAGGGTGGGAAGGTCTCCCACGCTCATGGATTGGCATGATCAATATCATAAAAGTGGCCACCCTACCAAAAGCAAACTCAGTTTCAATGTAATCCCATCAAAATTCCAACTCAATTCCTTCACAGGAGTTGAAAAAAATCTTAAATTTCATGTGGAAATACAAAAGACCCAGAATAGCCAATGCGATCCCAAACAACAGAACCACTAAAGGTATCATCATCCCAGATTTCAAGTGATACTGCAGAGCTATAGTAATGAAAATGTCATGGCAGTCACATAACAATGGACGGATTGGTCGATGGAATAGAATTGAGGATCCACAGATAAAACCACACTCCTACACTCACCTGAGTCTTGACAAAAAACCAACAATATGCTTTGGAGTAAAGACAGCCCCTTTAACAAACGGTACTGGTCAACTGGGTAAATATACATAGAAGAATGAAACTCGATCCTTACCTCTCACCCTGCACAAAATTCAACTCCAAGTTATTACTATCAGGCCTGATACCCTGACTCAGTAGAGGAGAGGAGAGACCATGCTTAGAGTCATCAGCAAAGGAACAGACTTCCTGAACAAGACCCTGGTAGCCCAGGCATTAAGACCAACAATTAATAAATGGGACCTTATGAAACTAAAAAGCTTCTGAACAGCAAAGGGTATCATTGCTCAAGTAAAGAGGCAGCCTAAAAATGGGGGAATTTTTTTTACCAGTTATATGTGTGACAGATGATCATTGCATCTCTCAACCCTCATTTGAGAAGCTTGTATTTGCAGTAGGTTGTGATCAGCACGGAAACCCACAAGGGGCCGAGATGCAGAGAATGAGAGACTGCAGAGTGCTCAGTGCTAAAGGGATGTACTCATCCCATTATCCCTTTCAAGACAGGGATCACTGTAGAAGACAGGTGGAGACAATGTAACACCCAGAGGCAGTGGATGGCTACAAGGAAATACCTTCTGCAAGGTGCGCAGTTTCACTAAGAACCCACAGTGGTTAGGATCGCATGCACAAGACCTGTGTAAGCCCAAATTCTAGTATGGAGTAGTGAACTGGGCATGTAGTCCTACCCCTAGCTGAGGAGTGATTGGCAATTATTAGCTAGTAAAGAAACAACCATTCTCCAACCTAAGACCACACACCCAGGAACATTTGGTCTTGAAGGGTTTTGGGAAAAAAAGGCACACGCCGGGCGGTGGTGGCGCACGCCTTTAATCCCAGCACTTGGGAGGCAGAGCCAGGCGGATCTCTGTGAGTTCGAGGCCAGCCTGGGCTACCAAGTGAGCTCCAGGAAAGGCGCAAAGCTACGCAGAGAAACCCTGTCTCGAAAAACCAAAAAAAAAAAAAAAAAAAAAAAGGCACAAAGCTGAGTGAATAGGGGAAGGGGTGGAGCTAGGAAGAGTTGGGGTGAATATAATAAAAACATTCTACAAAATTCTCAAAGAACAACTTAAAAAAAAGAGAAAGAAAAATACATGTACATATCCCACCAGACCTACCATTCCCTAGCCTTTAACATGTAGGCCTTTGCAATATACCACAGATCCAAACAAGGACAGCATGTGAATTAGAGTGAATGCTAGCAAAATAATGAACAGTATAATCATACATTGGCTTAAGAAGTGAACCACAGTGGGCAGTTGTAGCGTACACCTTTAATCCCAGCACTCGAGAGGCAGAGGCAAGTGGATCTCTGTGAGGTTGAGGCCAGCCTGGTCTACAGAGTGAGATCCAGGACAGCCAGAGCTACACAGAGAAACCCTGTCTCAAAAAAAACCAAGGGAAAAGAAGAGGAGGAGGAGGAAGAAGAGGAAGAGGAAGAGGAAGAGGAAGAAGAGGAAGAGGAAGAGGAGGAGGAGGAAGAGGAGGAAGAAGAAGAAGAAGAAGAAGAAGAAGAAGAAGAAGAAGAAGAAGAAGAAGAAGAAGAAGAAGAAGAAGAAGAAGAAGAAGAGGAATATGAGCAAGAAGAGGAAGAAGAAATGGAGTGCTGTCATTAGTTTCCAGGGTCTCTGTGTCTCTTTTCCACACTGAGGCAACTATTATCCTGAAGTTATACTAGTTGGTCATGTGCTTTCCTTCATAGTTTTACAACATTTTGGGTATATCGAGAGAATTCATGAACTACTTCTGCATATCCTCGAACATTCCCTGTCAATGATTTACTTGTCTTTGTTCCGTGATATACACTGAAGTACCTCAAGACTCACTGGGCTGTGAAGTAACCATTTATTCATTTCATGTGTGAGTGAGGCTGGTGGGGATCAGACAAGCTTGTAGCCAGGATCCAGGCTGTGCTGGAATCTGCTCCACAGGCCTCTGAAATCTCTGTATCTATGGATCCCAAACACATGGTCTTTGAGTGGCAAAGTTAGATTTGTAAAGAGGTATCAGACCCAGCACGCAATCATATTTTAGCTGGTTTTGTTTTGTTTTGTTTGTTGTCCACAAAGAAAGTTCTGTGACTAGCTGAGCCCAAATCATATGTAGTTTATTCATTTCCATCAACATATGGTTTTTAAATTTTATTTTTATGTGCATGGTTGTTTTGTCTTGGATGTGCACCCCATGGCTTCACTGTTTGTGGAGGCCAGAAGAAGGAGCTGGATCCTCTGGAACTAGAGTTATAGATGGTGTTGAGCCTCCATGTGGGTACTGGGATCAAATCCTGGTCCTCTGGAAGAGCAGCTAGTACTCTTAACTACTGAGCCGTGTCTCCAGCCCCCGACGTGACATTTTACTGACATCACTACACGGCAATGTAGTTTTCCTTTCTCAATAAACAGGTGATTTTAGGTTTTGCTAATTAAAAGAATACTATTTTAACAATCACATGACTATACCCTTCAGCAAGCATGTAAGAACTGCATAACTACCTAGTACACTTAACAACATTTTGAAGGAGAAAAGGGGATTCGTGTGACATCTGTGTATTCCAGGAGGACTTTTAGTTAAGTGCACTTGAAGGTCATTTCATTCTCGTACAATGAGATATTGTTAACTTAGCATTTTCAGTTGATTGAACCAACATTGCAATAGCTCTCTAAAGCCGATGGCCAACTTACAGAAAATTAGCTAGTTGTGTTTACTTTTTAAAAGCTAATTGAGCAGACGCTGGTGGGGACACACACCTTTAATCCCAGCACTCAGGAGGCAGAGGCAGGAGGATCTCTGTGAGTTTGAGGCCAGCCTGGTCTACAGAGTGAGTTCCAGGATAGGGTCCAAAGTTACATAGAGAAACCCTGCCTGGGGGGGGGGGGAAGCTAGTTGAGCAAAACCTAGTAGACATAAAAATGCCAAAATAAAGGAGATAACATCAAGTGTTATTGCCCTCTGGAGAGAGTAGCCAATTTCGTATTAAATGTGGCAATTAAAATGTTGTAGTACTTTTTCACAGATTGTATAAACACCAGTTCTCATGTCCTCATTTAGATGATTTGCCTCCTTAATTGACACATAAATTCTTGGGCTTGTGAGATGACTCGGTAAAGTGTCCGCTGCACAAGGGTGAGGACCTGATTTCCGATGCAATGCCAGACACAGTAGTGCATGCTGGGTACAAAGTCCAGATATGGCACTGATGCCTGCAACTCCAGCCTTAGCAGTGTTAGGGACCAGGAAAGATAGGAGGATCCCTGTAGGTGGCATTGGCCACGGAGCCAAATTGATGAGCTCCAGATCCAGTGAGAGACTCTACCTAAAAAACAGTAGTTTTTACAAAGAGAGCAATTGAGGAACAAAACCTGACCTTGACCTTGAATGGCCACAGAAACACACACACACAGAGAGAGAGAGAGAGAGAGAGAGAGAGAGAGAGAGAGAGAGAGAGAGAGAGAGAGAGAGAGAGAGACTGTAATGAAGATTTCTAGTATATGTACATCACTGTGCCATCATCAATGCTAATCAATTTTAGAATATTTTCATCACTCCAAATAAAAACTGTAAGGTTTTTTGTAGCTAGAGTTTTCCTGCCTTGCCCACAGTCAGGACAAATCTTTGTCACCCACCAGTCCCACAGCCGCTCAGACCCAACCAAGTAGACACAGAGACTTAAATTGCTTACAAACTGTATGGCCGTGGCAGGCTTCTTGCTAACTGTTCTTATAGCTTAAATTAATCCATTTCCACAAATCTATACCTCGCCACGTGGCTGGTGGCTTACCGGCGTCTTCACATGCTTCTTGTCATGGCAGCAGCTGCAGTGTCTCTCCGTGTCAGCTTTCCGCTTCCCAGAATTCTCCTCTCTCCTTGTCCCACCTACTTCCTGCCTGGCCACTGGCCAACCAGTGTTTTATTTATTGACCAATCAGAGCAATTTGACATATAGACCGTCCCACAGCAGTTTTACATATATGTAAGATATACATATATTGTGTATGTGTGTGTGTGTGTGTGTGTGTGTGTGTGTGTGTGTGTGTGTGTGTGTATAAGTATCTCTTGGTCTAGTTAGGTGATGCTGGGGAACCTCAGATCTATTTCCTGTGATCTATTTCCATAAGGGACCTTAAAAGAACAGGTCTCCTCACCTTAGCAGGGCTGGGACTTTTACTTCAGACCACATTGATCCAGCTCCAATAAATCTTTTCAAGGTCTCACTGTGTAGCCCCAGCTGGCCTGGAACTTACGATATAGACCAGGCTGGCCTTGAACTCCCAGAAATCTGCTTGCCTCTATTTCTTGAGTGCTGGGATTAAAGTCATGTTCTACTGCAACCAGACACTCAATTTTTTTTCCTGAAAGTCAATCCACCCAGTCTCTCTCTTGAACCCCATTTTTAATCAAAAACTGCTGTGGGACGGTCTATATGTCAAATTGCTCTGATTGGTCAATAAATAAAACACTGGTTGGCCAGTGGCCAGGCAGGAAGTAGGTGGGACAAGGAGAGAGGAGAATTCTGGGAAGCGGAAGGCTGACACGGAGAGACACTGCAGCTGCTGCCATGACAAGAAGCATGTGAAGACGCCGGTAAGCCACCAGCCACGTGGCGAGGTATAGATTTTATTGGGGTATACATTATATCAACCCTAAGTTTAATATAGTGGCTGTTCTGTTCTCTGATCCCAGATAAGTTTATTGGGGTGTACAATATATCACCCACAGATCACACTGCTGACTGACGATCTCCGCAGACATGTCAAAAATGCAGGGCTACAGTTTTCACCATCCCTTATTTATGTGTCTGTGTGTGTAGGTGCAGTACACATCAGTAAACTGGAGACATACCAACTTATAAATGCAACATATATCACCAAGGAGACACATGGATTAAAGAAATACAAAAATTTGGGTTGGAGAGATGGCTCAGCAGTTAAGAGTACTGACTGCTCTTCTAGAGGTCCTGAGTTCAATTCCCAGCAAACACATGACAGCTCACAACCATCTATAATGAGTTCTGTTGCCCTCTTCTGGCAGACAGATAGAACATTGTATACATAATAAACACTGTATATATAATAAACAAATCTTTAAAAGAAGAAATGCGACGTCCAAACTGAAATGGTGAAAATAGGGACACAGAAAGTGTAGTTGGTTTTTAACTTTGAGGGCCTGCCACACAGCTCCCAAATAAATACATGGAGACTTATTCTTATTTATGAATGCCTGGCCTTAGCTTGATTTGTCTCTAGCCAGCTTTTCTAAGTTAACTTAAATTATCTCATTACCCTTTAATTATGTTTGCCTCCGGGCTTTTTATATCATATATATATATCTTGCTTTTTTTCTTACTCCGTGGCTGACTGTGGGGCTGGCTGTGGGGCTGGGTGGCTCAGTGGTTGGTCCCTGGAATCCTCCCTCTCCTTTTCTCTCTCTATTTACTCTCTCAGCCTGCCAGCCCCGCCTAGCTCTCTCTCCTGCTTAGCTATTGGCCATTCAGCTCTTTATTAGACCAATCAGGTGTTTTAGACAGGAACAGTGAAACAGCTTCACAGATTTCACAGACTGTTACAATCCTGACGGCTATAATTTCCAAAGCCTGTGAGTCATCCTCAATGCCAGAGCAGCATTTGCCTATGTCTGGCTGATTTCATCCAACTATCACCCCATTAATGTCTTCTCCTCTGTGACTGTGTGTGGGGAGGAGCCAGGTAGAAGGCAGCTTGGGAATCCATTTCCATCACCCTAAATTCCATCAACTGTTTTAAAGTCTTGATTGCTCTGCTCAAGCATATCAGACTGACTTCTCTTGGCCCTCCTCTGCTGTTCCCATCTCTGCCTGTTGAATATTGCAAGGGTGAATTCTAACGTCACTTCCTGCTTCCCCCACCTCCAGACTGTCAGAGAAGCCACACAAGACTTCCGTTGTGTTTCCTCGGAGTGTGGCGGAGACCAGCACTGCCACCTGTCACACACTGCCAAACTGCTGTCACTGAAAGCGGTGCCTCCAAAGCCTCTACGGAATCTGCCACACGCAGTGATGTGTGCATTGGTTTGAAAGGCTCGGAGTCCATGTTGAGTTTCCTTTCCTTTCCTCCTTCTCTACAATTGTTCCACAGAGGACAGCCGGGCCATTGGTGTTTTGTGTGAAGTGTGTGCCTGCCATACAGACGTGCCAGCTCCCAATGAAAGATGGTTTCTCGTGACTTCTTGTAAGATGTGGTTCCAAACCCTTCTGCGGAACATCTTTGCTACTCATGAAATCTAGTCTTTTGGAGGAATGATCAATGACCAATGATGGCCCACACCAAGCTCTTTATGAGCTTCCTGCTCCCCCAAATCTAGTCGACCTCCATCCTCTTCTCTGAAAGGCAGCATTGCTGGTCCCCTGTGGCTGCTGATCCCCAGGGCAGCTCTGACATGGAATGCATGTCCCCTCTCTGCTGAAGCTGACCTAGTTATGCAGCTGACCTAGAGGCACGTGCCACCACGCCGTTTTGATGGTGCTGGGCTTTGTACATGCTAAGCAAGCGCTTTACCAGCTGAGCTACAAACTCAGCCCTACCATAGTGTTTGGTGACTGTAGTTTTTATGAATAATGGGGGAGGCAATGCCCCAACTAGACATCTTATGCCACCGAGTGAAACATCCAGTGTCAGGAATGGGGTTACATCTAATTGAGTCATTGGCAAAGGGGCCTCACAGATGCTCCCAAACAACTCAGGCTGTTGCCAAGGCTATTGGCTGTTCCCCCACAAACTTATGGGGAGGCCTATTGCTGAAGACAACACATATCAAATACAGAAAAATCAAGCTGGTGACTGTGGAGGTGTCACCCCTACTGACTAGTGTTCATGGTACTGGCAGAGATACTTTGCACATTGTCAGAGGAGGATGATAATAATCAACCCCACTACAACCTCAGACCTACAACAGTAACCTGCCTGCAAGACAGTCTGGTGCAAGTATTATGAAAGTAACCAATCACTCTCTAATTGGATTTAAGGCTTACTCAATGAGATGGAACCTGTGCTTGACACTATTAGAATAGCCAAGAACCTGAGACTGGATAGGTCACGGCTCTAGTATTTAGAAAACCAAATACTATTGGTCCATTAGAGGAACATAGCAATAAAATAATTTGTTAAGACATACTGCTATACCCATAAACCAGTGCCTCACTCAGCCATCATCAGAGATGCTGCTTCTTGCAGTAGATGGAAACTAACATAAAGACCCACAATGGGACAACGTGCATGCTGTGGGATGTCTTTCTGTATGCTGTGAATATGGGTTGCTCTGATTGGTTGATAAAGCCGTTTGGCCTATGGCAAGTCAGGTTATAGCTAGGAGCTGAAATTGAAGAAAGAGAGAGACAGGAAGAAGAAGAAAGGCGGAGGGGAGAGAGATACCAGCACCACCGAGTGAAGCAACACATGCAAGTATTGGTAAGCCACGGCCATGTGGCAACTTATAGATTCATAGAAATGGGTTAAGTTATAAGACCTTGCCGGGCGGTAGTAGCGCATGCCTGTAATCCCAGCACTTGGGAGGCAGAGGCAAGAGGATCTCTGTGAGTTCGAGGCCAGCCTGGGCTACAGAGTGAGTTCCAGGACAGGCACCAAAACTACACAGAGAAACCCTGTCTCAGGGGAAAAAAAAAAAAAAAAAAAAAAAGACCTAGCTAGTAAGAAGCCTGAGCCATAGGCCATATAATTTACAATAATATTAAGCCTCTGAGTAATTATTTTATAAACAGCTGAGGGACCACGGGGCCAGGCACAGCTGGAGGAACACAGACCGTGGGGCTGGGCGGGACCCACTGTTCAGTCTCTGACCCGTGAACCTGCGCTGCCTTTTCACTTATTTGAAGTTTCTTTATTTCAGGGCTGCTTTGTAATATTGCAGAATATAATTTGGTTTGGTTTGGTTTTTTGAGACAGGCTTTCTCTGTGTAGCTCTGGCTGTCTTGGAACTCCCTCTGTAGACCAGGCTAGCCTCAAACTCACAGAGATCACCTGCCTCTGCCTCTCCAGTGCTGGGATCAAAGGTGTGAGCCACCACCACCTGGATGCAGAATACAAATTTTATACTTCTTTTAAAAATGTATTCCTACATATTTTATTCTTTGTGATTGCTGTGAAAATAGAACCATTTTCCTAAATTGCTTGTATGGATAGTATAGTGAAATAGCTAATTTTATATATTAATTTTATACCCTACAGTCTTAATAAACTATCATTTTTAGTGGCATTTTCATGATTTTCTACACATAAGATCAAGTGACCTGTCAATAAAAGTAGTCTTATTTCTTGCCTAATCCCTGCCTAGAACATCCAACTCAATGTTGAATTTGGGGACATTTTATCGAAGATATTATTCTCATCTTTCTGTTCATCCAGGGTGATGTTAACTGTGGGCTTTCATGGATGCCCTTTATCAGCAGGAGAAACACCCCTTCTTGGTCTCCACATAACAACTGTTCTCCTTATCATGAGGAGGTACTGGATTTATATATCCCACACATTTTCTCTATCTATTGGGATGACCACATGCTTTTAAAACCTCTATTCTAATAAGGTATGCCTTATTAATTGTTCACATCTTTTCCGTCTTTGAGGCAGGGTCTCACTGCATCAGCTTTTCACATCTGGATGCATTAAGTTCCTAGGACAAACCCTGAGTAGCTAACTGCCAGATCTCTTCGCTATCACTGTGTTCAAGAGTTTTGCATCTGTATCAGTAAGATGTGTCGACTGTGGTTTCCTGTTATGTCTTTACCTTTGGACACCAGACTGAGCTGCTTCCTGGACCTAAGGCAGCTCTTCAGTGCAAAGCTGCACAGCATTCAGAGTCAGCGCTGCCTCAGGAAGCTCCTTTGGTATAGAGACCAAGTTCCTGCAGTTCCGGAGACTCAGTTCCTGTGCCCCATTGCCTGTGATTGATTATGAGGGATGGGGAGGTGCTCTGTGCAGCAAGCCCCTTCGAAATCCCCCAAGTCTGGAGCATCTCAGAGGCCTTTCAGGGGGAGCGTCTACGTGAGAGCCCCTCCCTCCTGGGACTCACATTTTAAAAGGCTGGAGAAGAGGCAATAAATAACATCCAGCAGTGAGAACTGCTTCCACTGTTCTGATGGGAGAAGAAAGGAGTCCTGTTATGAATGGGCTTGCATTGCCTGTCGGTGGGGGAAAGTCATTCATACAAAGATCTAAAGCGCTTACATGGAAGGAGAATCGTAGTAACCCGCTGTCACTTGGGGCGTGGGAGTGGGGAGCGGGGGACATAGGCTAGCAGGATCACTTTGGTCGTAACTGATGAAGGAGAACCCGCAGTTTCACAGCCAGACAACTTGGCATGTGCACCCGAGAGGATGGGTGAATCCTGCTCAAAGCAGCAAAGCTGACTGCAAGCCAACTGTACGTTAACGGGAGAAATAAACAGTAAACTATGCGTTAACAGGGGAGATGGAATATGGTAGAAACAGTTTGAGGGGACGCTTTGTAGCAGTAAAGATGTGCAAACCATGGCTCCAGGTTTCAACCTAACAGAAAGTCCCTGCCAAGGGCTGGAGGTCCAGAGGGGACACACCACTTAAAAGATACTAAAAAGCCATTGGACGCACCCTGTGCCAATGCAAAGAACTGTAGGCACAGTGTAAAGAAGGGAACCGGTGGAGGAGGAGGGCGTTCTAGACGGGCTTGCGGGAGGTGGTGGGGGGATGGTAGGACAGAGGGGCTTGCAGAAATAGTCACGGGGGTCTGTGCAGAGGTGTGGACAGCTGAGCTGGGGTGGATTCTGTGACCAGCTATTCTCTGCATCGTGTGCACGGTTTATATGTTCTTTCAGATACAGAAGAAAAACATTTAAACCTTGATTTTAGATGATTTTAGCCTGGGCCACTGCTCTCCTTTCCTCCAAATGAACTTCATGTTAAAAATTGATTTAAGCAAAACCTGCCTCAGAGATAAGTCAGCAGGAATGAGCCCAGGGGACTTAGAGAGAGATGTTCTGGAGAAGGAAATATGCCAAGCAAGGCATGCTGGGAAGCCACTGGCAAAGTCTCCCCGAGGGGGAGGATAAGGTGACCTAAATCGCTGCAATAAACTTCATTTCAGTCCAACCATCCTGAGATCCATGTCCTCACAGAACAGAAGGGAGACAGCAGGATGCCTTGGCAAGAAATTGGCAGAGCCGGAGACATGGCAGGTGTGAGGGGGGTAGGAGAGATCTCTGCTCAGCTCAGAGAGAGAACTTAGCTTTCTGAGAGGCTGTGATGCGGACGGACAGGAGCAGACGTGGCTGCTCCAATTGAAAGTTATTTGGCTGCTCAACCCATGCAGATGTGCAAGTGTGATAAGAAATAAAAATAACTGACACGGAGAAGCTTCTTCCCTGAGCTCCATCTGCGGGAAGCTGGGGCCTGCGCATGCGTGCTGTGGGGCTCTGTCCGGGAGCGACCTCTCTGCACCTGGTCTTCCAAAGACCGGACCAGAACTGGTCTTAGAGCTAGCTGCCTTGGACACGGGACTATACGGGCTTCCTCCGCCCCACCTCCACCTTTTGCTACCAACTGAGGCTATTTGGATCCTAGTGTCCTGTGCTCCCAATCACTGCTGCCCTGGTCCAGAGCTCCAGGCTTCAGCGACTCACCTTCCTTTGTTAACACCTCCCAAGCCAGGGGCTCTGTTCCTACCTTTGTACCGCTGCACTTGAAACCCTCCCCCTCCTCTCCCCTCCCCTCCCCTCCCCTCCCTTTCCCTCCCCTCCCCTCCCCTCCCTTTCCCTCCCCTCCCCTCCTCCCCTTCCCTCCCCTCCCCTTCCCTATCCTCCAACAGGGAACATAGAAAAAACAGGGAACACAGAAAATGCTAGCAATGGGGAGGGGGCAACCAATCTCTCACGTGATGCCGTTGGAAAAGTAAAATAGTAACACTATGGAAAAGTTTGGCCGTCTCTTAAAAAAAAAAAAAAAAAAACTAAACATGCAGTGGGCAGTGGTGGCGCATGCCTTTAATCCCAGCACTTGAGAGGCAGAGGCAGATCTCTGAGTTCGAGGTCAGCTTGGTTTACAGAGTGAGTTCCAGGACAGCCAGGGCTACAGAGAGAAACCCTGTCTCAAAACAAATGAACAAAAACAAACAAACAAACAAACAAACTGAACATGTGACTCCAGCCTGGGAAGCAGATCAACACCTTCTCAGCCATCAGAGAAGCTTCCTCCTGCAGCAGATGGGAACAAATACAGAGACCACAGCCAGACACTATGCAGAGAGAGAGAGACCTTGGAACATTCAGAAGTAAATGTGATATCTCCCTCAATCCTTCTCCTCAGGGTTCAGGGAATCCCTCAGAAGAGGAGGCAGAAAGAGTGTTTAGAGAACCAGAGAGTGTGGAGGACACCAAGAAAACACAGCCCTCTAAATCAACACGAGCAATGCTCATATGAACTCAGAGACTGAAGCCATGTGCACAGGACCTGCGTGGCTGTGCACCAGGACCTGTGTGTGTGTGTGTGTGTGTGTGTGTGTGTGTGTGTGTGTGTGTAATGGCTTCCAGTTTAGTGTTTTTTTGGGATTCCTGAGTGTGCAAACAAGTGGCTCTTTGATTCTTGTGTCTTCTCTTGGGCTCTTCCTGCTTGTTTTATCTTTTTTACTATTATCCCTTAGAATCCCATTCGATACAAACAGGGAATGGATCCAGACGGGAGGGGAGGTGGGAAGGAACTTGGGGAGTAGAGGGAGGGAAAGCCATAATCAGGATATGTGAGGAAAAAAATTTCAATTAAAAAACCCAACTCGGTAGAATGTGAATATGAGGATAAACAAACCAAAAAATGAACATACAGTAATCATAGGACCTGATAACTACAGTCGAGGGGATTCATGCAAATCACATGTGCACAGCACTAGTGCATGGATGTCGACAGTAGCTTTCTTCTCACCAGGCCAAACTGGGAAGCACCCAGATGTCCCTCCGGAGACTGTTCAGAGCACGTGGAGGTCAAGTGTGTTCCACAAAGTCCCGATTCACCGAGGCTGGGGAAATCCTAAAGCTTAAAGCTGATGCACGCATTTACAGGAACTCACTGCAAGCTCATGCAGCGTTTCTGAGCTGGAGGTAAAGACTTAAAAGACAACAAGCGATCGTGTAGTTGAAATTCTTCCCGTTTCAGTCAAGGGGGTGCACGCACCTTGCCCCTGAAGCCAGCTGCTGGCCCTAACTGCTTTCATTCATCTATGAAGAATTTCGTCTGCTGTCGGGCAAGAGTCAGTGGCTGATGTAGCTCATCACACCGCTGCAGCCGCCTGGCATAGTAGTGCTTACTTTTGTCCTACAGATGAGTAAGGAAGGATTCGAATTATTAGAAGCCTTGACAACGGAACTCTATGCCCTTTGCCTGACGCGCCGCAGTGGCCCGGTGCACGAGGTGCCCGCAAGGTGGCGCTCGTGTCTAAAAATTAATTGCTCCAATCCCTGATAAACACCACCACCATCACCACCACCACCACCACCACCACTACCACCACCGCAGCTACTGTTTTAAAATGAAGTAAAACCTCTTCGGTGGAAATATGTTCTGCAACTAGTACAATTATTTAGCTATCTATTGAGAATATTCCTCAAAATGGAATCAGTGACACTAACGATCAGCAACTCATGAAGAGAGAAATTCAAAGCCAGGCACGGTAGTGCACACCTGTAATCTCAACATTCAGAGGCCATGAACAGAGGGCTGCGGCAAGGTCCAGGCCCCCTTGACCATGTAAGGAGACAGCCTGAGAAACAAAACAAAACCCTACAGAGTCTGGCCATGGCAGAACATGGCTGTCGTCCTATTATTTGGGAGGCAGAGGGAAGAGGGTCATTACAGGTTCCAGGCCAGCCAGAGCTACCTAGCAAGAAGCACTTTCAACAACGACAGGAGGCTGGAGAGATGAACCCACGGTTAAAAGCACCGGCTGCTGTTCCAGATCTAGGTTCAAGTGCCAGCACCCAAGGGCAGGCTAACAAACACCCTGTAACTCCAGTTCCAATGCCGCCTTCTGGTCTCTGCGGGCACCAGACATGAGTGTGGTGCAGGCACACACTGCAGGCACTCGGGAGAACTCATCCACATCGACTAAAACAGAACAGAAGGATGTGCCTGGGCAGGAGGGGGCCTCGGGTCCTTCAGAAGAGCACCGGGTTTCCTTTTTCCTTTTCCTTTTCTTTCTTCTTTTTTCGTTTTTTTTTTTTTCTTTTTGTTTTGTTTTCAATTGTAGAACCAGTTACTTGGATATCCAAAATGCCGTGAGTTGGCAAACAGCTCTTGTCACGGCTGGCACCATGAGCCTTGCAGGTTCCCAGGGAAGTCTCAGACGCCTGGACCTTGGGTCTCTGTTACTGTCCGTCCTCCTCACTTCAATCGATCGGCTTCTCCCTTCAGAACCGTGGGAGACAGATCCAGATCTCCTCTGGCTGAGGCCCAGCCAGACCCCTGCAGCAGTGGTTCTCAGCCTTCCTAACGCTGCGACCCTTTAACACAGTTCCTCATGTTGTGGTGACCACAACCACAAAATTATATCGTTGCTACTTCCTAACTGTGATTTTGCCACTGTTACAAATTGTAATGTAAATAATCTGATGTGCAGGACATCTGATATGTGACTCCTGTGAAAAGGCCGATAGAGCCAACGGGTCACACGGTCGGTCCACAGGTTGAGAACCACTGCTCTAGAGGGAGCTGCATGCCCTCTCCCAGTCTCCACCCTTCCCTCACCCTCCTCCTACCTCAGGCTCCTCAGGCCCGCAGTGTTTACCCATTCTGCTGCAGCTTAGGTTGCCTTAGAAGGTGGTGGAATGGGATTTCCCTTCCAATGTTGCAGGCAAAGAAAGGGAATGAAGCAAGACCCTAACCTGAGGCAGAACGGAGAGCCGAGACTGCAGCCTTCCCTCCCCTCCTGGCCCGCGGTGTCTGCCCCGGCTGAGCAGACCCTGCTAGCCATGCTTTAGTGATCCTCGATAGGGAAGTCAGGAGACCCAAACCTCTAAGCGCACAGGGACAAGAGGCACAGCTCTGTGCTCTCTGCCATGATCCACAGTGGCCTGCAGACCTGACATGCTAGTTCACCAGATGCTTTTCCAGTCATCCATGAGCAAACGTCAAGTGAGGAGTGGGCAGGTAGCACGGAGGAGGGTGGTCCCTATCTGGTTTTCTCCAATACTGCCCATGGACGCAGGTCCCACGCTTTCTAGGCAAGGGTACTCCCTCAGCTACCCAGCCCTGTTTGCCTTCCATGTGCCCCATCCTCCCCTAAAAACAGAACAGAAGAGTAAAATTATTCTTTAAAATGAAAATGGACTGTTCATATTTTTTGTTTTGCTCTTTGCAACAGAGTCTTTCCATGTAGCCCTGGCTGGACTAGAATATGCTATGTAGATCAGACTGGCTTGAATTCCCAGAGATCCCTCTGCCTCTGCCTCTGCCTCCCCAGTGCTGGAATTAAAGGCTTGTGCCACCTCACCCAGTCCAACTTATTCACGTTTTAAAGATAGTCCTGAGGGCTGGAGAGATGGCTCACTGGTTAAGGACACTGGCTGCTCTTCCAAAGGTCCTGAGTTCAATTCCCAGCAACCACATGGTGGCTCACAGCCATCTATAATGAGATCTGGCTCCCTCTTCTGGCCTACAGGCATACATGCAGACAGAACACTGTATACATAATAAATAAATTAATTAAAAAAAAAAAGATAGTCCTGAATACTCTGAATACTGTTCCTTGTTATAGTTTTTGGACACAGCATGTTAAAACTAGCCTGTTAATATTCCATTCTGTAACACAGAGGGCCAGGTTGCAAATAATAGAATTGCAATAGGTTTTTAAAAACTTACTTGATGGCTGGGTGGTGGTGGCAGCGGCGGCGCTCACCTTTAATCCCAGCACTTGGGAAGCAGAGGCTGGTGGATCTCAGTGAGTTCCAGGCCAGCTTGGTCTACAGAGTGAGTTCCAGGATAGCCTGGACCATTACACAGAGAAACCTAGTCTCGAAAAACCAAGAAACAAAAACAAACAACAACAACAACAAACAAACAAAAACTTACTTGATTTCATAAATGTATAAAATGAATTTTGGTCATTTTCACCTCCTTACCCTCATCGACCTCCATCTCCCACTGAAACCTTTCTTCTTTCCAACAAGTTCCCCACCCCATCCCATGCCTGCTTCCCCCACTCCCCCGTGACCCACTGAGTTTAATTATTACTCACTGCAGCATGGGCGACTTATCCGTGACTGCACTCCTGAGGAGATACCCCTCTCTCCAGCAACCATTACTGCTAACAACTCCTTGGCATGGGGATGGGTGCTGTGGGATAATGCTTTTGTACACTGGTTTAATAAAACACTGATTGGCCAGTAGCCAGGCAGGAAGTATAGGCAGGATAAACAGACAAGGAGAATTCTAGGAAGAGGAAGACTGAGTCAGGAGTCACCAGCCAGACACAAAGGAAGCAAGATGACAAGGCAGAACTGAGAAAAGGTACCAACCCACATGGCTAAACATAGATAAGAATTATGGGTTAATTTAAGTGTAAGAGCCAGTCAGTAATAAGACTGAGCTAATGGCCAAGCAGCTATAATTCATATAAACCTGTGTGCTTACTTGGTGGATGTGAATGGGAGAGATTTGTCCCCGACCAACAGCCAGCCAGGACACAGGAAAACTTGACTACAGATGGGGCCTAAGGAGTCTGTCTCTCATCCATGATGAACTGTTGACAGACTCTGTCCTGGGCAGATAACAACAGCTCCTGCGATTTCATAGTTGTGAGGAGCTGTGAATTGTCCAGGAGACATCATTGTGCAGCAGCCCTCCCATGCTTCAGCTCTTATGTTCTTCTCACCCTCGCTTCACAATGTCCCCTGAGCCCTGGAGGGGGTTGACACAGATGTCCCATGTCTGGGGACTCAACAGCCATGTCTCCTCAGTGTTATCAGCAGTCCAGGTCTAAGCCAGGAGTTTCCAGGTTCTTGGCCTCTTACCCAAAGAACTGTAAACCCACAGATTTGCAAAGAAGCAAGACGATTTATATGGAGCAGCAATCATGCAGATTACAGAGATATGCCAGCAAGCTTGACAGCGGCCACATGAGTGGGAATACTCTAGGGCCACAATTATTGTTTGAGGTTGCTTTTAAAGGGTTCAAGAGAAGGAGGGGCGGGGTATAGTTTGGATAGTTCTCTATTTTGATTGGTAGATTAGGTTATACAACCATTTCTCTACTGCCCCCACCCATAATGCATCTGGTTTTAATCATATGCACAGCCAATTATGCATAGTCATAAGAGGGTAAATAGATTGTCTCTCAAAGGTTACCAGGAGATGCAGTTTTGCCTCACTAAGCATAGCCCATGTGTTCAGAATATACTTGAATGGAAACTGTATGAATATGATTGTTACCAGGAATGGGAACTTACACCACTCTTCAAAGATGGGAGCCTGTAGCTCTGTGTAGGGAAAAGGCCAAGAGATTTCTAGGGGAGCCAGGTACATTGTGCTACACCCAGGTCTGTCATTGGGAGAAGTCAGGACAGAAACTCTAGGAAGGAACTATGAAGAAATACTACTTACTAGATTGCTCCCTATCTTAGTAAGTGTTCTATTGCTATGAAGAGACACCATAGCCATGGAAACACAAAAGAAAGCATTTAACTGGGGCTTACTTACAGTTTCAGAGGTTCAATACATTATCATCATGGTGGGAAGTGTGGTGGCATTCGCGGAGACATGGTGCTGGAGAAGGAGCTGAGAGTTCTACCTCTAGATCTGCAGACAGCAGGGAGAGGCACTGAGAGATTGGCTTGGGCTTTTGAAACCTCAAAGCCCACCTCCAGGGGACATACTTCCTCCAACAAGGCCACACCTGCTCCAACAAGGCCATGCTTTCTAATCAAGTATTGCCATTCCCTGGTAACTGTGGGGGCCATTCTTATTCAAACCACCATAGTCCCCATGGCCTGTCTCACCTTACTTTCTTATACAAACCAGGACTATATTCCCAAGGGTAGCACTGCTCCAAGTGGGTTGGGCCCTCCCACACCAGTCATTAATCAAGAAGCCCCCCCCCCCCCATGCCCATGGGCCTGTCTGATGGAGGCAACTTCTAATTGATGTTTCGTTTTTTTTTTTTTTTTTTTTGGTGTCTCTAGTTTATGTGAAGTTGACAAAGACTAGCACATGGGCTGGGCCTAGTGTCACATACTTTTAATCCCTGGAAAGGCAGAAAGATCTCTATGATTTTGAGGTCCAGCTGGTCTACATAATGAGTACTAGGTCAACCAAGTCAGGATCTCAGTTACCAATCTATCTCTTCTGTTTGCTTACATCACCAGCCCATTAGCCAGTTATGAATCACTACATTAAAGGAAAAAGAAGCCTCTCTGACCAAGGCTGACAGCAGTACAAACCTATAGGAACAAACATATTTAGAAGGCAGCTTGACAACATGTCTATTTGGCAAAACAACAGTGGTAGGCTCCCCCAGGGCCTATTATCTCCCAACCTATGAGCTCTTGGTCAGGTTTACAGTACCGGGCATGAATTCCCTCCTGTGGTACCACCCTCAAATCCAATAAGAAAATGGTTGGCACCTCTAACAGTCCTGCCAGTGTTGTCCAGGAGCCCCTCTGGCCTGGAAGGTTATTTTCGTAGCTTATATAGAATTCACCTCTGGGTAAAACATTTGACTTTCTCTTCCAGCAGCCTGCACAGCACCTTCCAACACTATGAAAACTAGCCCACGGGGAGGATGTTCCAGCTTGGTTCCAGCTTTCTTTCTCCATGTCCTGCAACTAAAGTGTGGTATCTTCAGCAACAGTGTCTTCCGAACCCCCCAGCTCTTCTGGGCAACCAAAAGCAAAGCCAGTGGCCTGTATTGTTGTTATGGCCTCTGGGGCCTCTCTGACCAACAGCTTGTGTGGAGGTATCCCACTCCAGGAGCTAGCTGATAGCTTCTGTGGGGAGCATTATACACCCACCCAGGTATCTCCAATCCAGCCTTTCTTTAACATTACAAAGTAGTAGATTTCCGTATGGTTCCTACATCCTTAGTTTTGGCTATCCCTTGCCTCTCTGCAGTCTTTCCATCCCCAGTATTCACCTCTATCCCTACCTTGGTATCACATGTGTTCTGCTCTCCTCTCCCTTAATGCCTCTTTTTCTTCCTTTTCCTTTAATGGCCCTTTTCTAGTTTCCTGGCCATGCTACAAGTCCTCCAAGTTAAACACATTAATCCAACAATTCAATGTTAGAATCCACTCATGAAAGAGCATTGTTTTTCTGAGCCTTGGTTATCTCAGTCTAATATTTTCCAGTTCCATTTTCCTGTGAGTTTTATACTTTCATTGTTCTTTGTAGTTGATTAAATTTCAATGTGCAAATGTGCAGTTTAATTTTCCATTCCTCAGATGGTGGATGTCTAGGCTGGTACCATTACCTGGCTCCGGCAATAAAGCAGCAAGGAGCATGGAGATGCAAATATCTCTGTACTGGGATAGAGTCTTTGGGGTATGGAGCCAGGAGTGATGTAGCTGGGTCATATGGCAGTCCTATTTTTTATTTTTTATTTTTTGTGAGAAACTTCCACAATGATTTCATAGTCATTGCCAGTTTACACCATTTTTCACTTCCGCCAACAGCATAAATGAGTGCTCCCTTTTCCCCACAGCCTCATCCATGTGAGTTATTTCTTCCTAACAGCCATTCTGACTGGAGTGAAACAAAATTTCAAATTATATTTAGCTCCCATTTTCCTGATGGATAATATTCTGGTTGGTTTTAATGTTAACTTGCCACAAATTAGAATCCCCTGGGTAGGAAGTGGCACCTGAAAAACTGTCCTGTTGCCTTCTATGTGTATGTGTGAATGCCTGCATGCATGTGTGTACACCACATGCACACCTGGTGCCTGAGGATTGCCAGAACCACAATCATAGGTGGTTTCGAACTGCCATGACTGCTGGGAATGGAACCCAGATCCTCTACAGGAGCAGTAACTACCCCTCCCCCCAGCTCTATAAACCCCATCCCTGTTGCCTTGATCAGTGTGGGAAGACCCACCCCGATTGTGGGCAGTGCCTTCTGGTAACAGCCTAGATAAAAATCGTGTGGCAATGCCTTTAATCTCAATACCAACCATAGAAGACCTGGAGGTCTGTATAGATGGACAGTGACGAGGTCATGTGGTTGTGCTTACAACCAATGAGAAGGCAGAACAGAAAGTCTATATAAAGAGATATACAGGAAGTAGAGCACTTGCTGAGGAGGACAGCAGCAGCAGTGAAGGGTAAGGTGTTTAGCACTTGGCTATTACTCTGACTTCTTGGGCTTTCATCTCTGGGGAAAAAAATATCGTGTGGCAGAAGAAAGGCCATCTCACCTTCTGCACATTCCACCTTATCTCTTCCTGCAGAGTTGATCACCCTGCTGCTGCTGCTGAGTCCTTAATGGATATCAGACAGCGTTTCTAAGCTTTCATCATTGACTAGAGACCAGTGGCTCTTGAGGAAGCTTTGGGCACTAGATTGGGAACACTGAGGCCTTGTGGACTGACTAAGTACCAGCTGTTGTCCCCCAGTGCAAGAGACAGCTGATACATGACTCCTCCACCTGTTGATGCTCCCAGCTTAAAGCACAGAGTACCAGGTCTTCAGCTTCTCGGGCAGAATTCAGCTGTTTTTTTAAAGCTGACTTGTTTTGCTGTTGATTTTGACACAGGGTCTACCATGTAGCTCTAGCTGTCCTATGTAGACTAGGCTGGCCTTAAAACTACCTGAGATCCTCCTGCTTCTGCCTCCTGAGTGCTGGAAACAAAGGTATGAGGCACCACAACCAGCTTTAATATACACACATTCACCCCATTGGTTTTATTCCTCTAGAGAACCCTGATTAATGCAGCTAGAGGGAACTTTAAATATTTGTCTTTCTTCTTCGAGAACACTTTGTCCAAAAATGTGCTCCATAGAACATTTTGAATTGGGCCATTTTTCTTGATGTTTAGTTTCTTGAGTTCTTTGCATATTCTCACTACTAATCCAATATCAGCTGGCAAGGCTTTTTCTCTCATTCTAAAGGCTGCTTTTCACTCAAATAAATTTCCTTTGCTGAACAGAAGCTCATGAATTTCATGAGGCCCATTTGCCATACTTCCTGTGTGATCAGAGTCCTATTTAGGAAGTCCTTACCCCAGGTTCAGAGGTCACTGAGCAAGAGGGCTGTCTTAGTTTGCCTTCTATTGCTGTGATAAAACACATGATCAAAAGCAACTTGGAGAGGAAAGGGTTTATTTGACTTGTGTATACTGGGTCACAGTCCATTGAGGGAAGCCCAGGCAGGAACCAGGAGAGGAAGCCATGGAGGTGTGCTGCTTGACGGCTTGTTATTCAAGGTCTTCTCAGCTTCTTTATAACCTACCCAGGACCATCTGCCCAGGGGTGGCATCACCCACAGTAAACTTGGCCCTTCCACCACAATCAATAGTGGAGAAAAAGTCCTAAAGACTTGCCTACAGTCCATCTGATTAAGGAGTTTTCTCAATTCAGGTTCCTCCTCCCAAGACAACTTCAGCTGTGTCAAGTTCACAAAAATCTAAGCAGGACAAGGGGTCCGAAAGATTGAAGCCAGAAGTAGCGGGTAACTAGAGAAACAGTATTTTCCAGGCACCACAGGACACCACACTTGCACACATGAATTCATGACTTTGACAGCATGCCTAAAACATGTGCAAGATCAGGCCATCCCCAACCCCAGCACGGATGGGACGGGGGAATCATGAAAGCCCACTCCTAGCTCCAGAGCTATTGTCAATTAGTAGTTTCCAGGAGAGGGAGAGTCCTCTGAGAGGCTGCCACACTCCAGGGGTCCCCACACTCATGCACACGCTGCCAGCACTAAGTGCACTCAGTGGGATTTTTTTTTTTTTTAATTAACACATGGCTACTACAGTTTAAGGGCATTTCTGCTCTTTTAGAGGATCTGGGCTCAGTGTCTACTGAGTGTCTACCAGGTAGCTCACAACCGTTTGGAATTCCAGTTCCAAGGGATTCAACACCTTCTTCTGACTTCTGACAGTACCAGGCAGGCACATAGTATACACACATACATGTAAGCAAAACACTCATATAAACAAAATTATAATAAATAAATCCTTAAACAGTTTAAGAAAGAACACTCAAAACAGAGAGAACACTGAGGGGACTATGGAGTGGATTTGATCAAAATGCATTATATACATATATGAAACTCTCATATAATAAACATTTTAATTATATACTTGAATTGACATATACTTATTGGGACTGGAGATCCCTCAGCAGTTAGGGGCACTGATGTTCTTGCAGAAAACCCAAGTTCAGTTCCCAGCACCTACAGTGGCTTATAACAACCCATAAGTCTGGTTCCAGGGCATCCAATGGTGGCTTCTGACCTCTACAAACACCAGGTATGCACACAGCACACATACATACATGCAAGCCAAACACTAATAAATGAACCTAAAACAATTTTTAAAATGTTTATTAGTGCTAAGTATGCAATTTATCTTACTGTGATAATAAAATGCAAGCTGCTAAAATGAAAACCTACACAAAATTATGTTGGAACATTTTACAAACCTGTATTTTCATTCACAAATATGATGAAAGGCCTCAGAACAGCTTAAACTGACACTAGAAGAAAGTGTTTAAGAAGTAAGAAATCTCACAGAATGAAAGAAAGGAATGTCCAAAAATACCAGGTCAGAAGGACTAAGAGCTAGGCTTAAGGAGACCTGTGCACCTGTCCCAAGCTCTGTCCCTCTAAATAAGATAGGGCAATCCAGGAGTCTGGCCGGCTCAACTCTGCTCCCATGCCCTCCCCTACCTGGGAGAGGGTTGGGGGAAAGGGCACCTTGTCTTACAGCCCAAAGACTGCATTCAGCTGGCTCTTGAAAGTAGATGCTGGGAAGTGCAGAAACAGAGACCTCCTCTACACAAACCACATTCTTAACTCTGGTCCCCTGCCTCTTCTGATCATTAACTACCAGGTATAAATGGTGTACTTGGGTTCACATTGAGGTCTGGAGCTCTCAAGGGATAAAACTACAAGACCACTAGATGTTGGAAGAAAGAAGAAATGAGAAAAATATGCTCACTTAATTCCAAAGCATATACATATGCACACATGCCCACAGACACACACACTCATATACACAACCCCTCCCCCTTACATAACTAAATGCTAAGAAAAAGCAAGCCCCCAAACAAACAGAACAGGAGTTCATGAAAGAACACCTTGGAAAGTATCTTGAAATCAAAAAGATTGAGACCATTATGGCTGAGACGGTCAAGCTGGTAATCCCAGCACTTGATGGGTTGAGACAGAAAAAAAATCAGGAATGAGGCCAACCTAGGCTAATTAGTGAGTTTTAGGCTGTCCTGAATCAAAAGCAAAATTCTGTCTCTAAACAAATAAAATAATTTTAAATTGAGAGTATTCATAGAAAAATGGAAGTTATACTCCTATTTAACAACTAAAGCATAATCTAAAAAGGGAAAAGAGTGAAATAAAATCAGGGGTACATGAGTGAGAATCAGTTGGAAAATTTGGAAAGAAAAAGATGGTTTAATACTTAAGATGTAATAAACATATTAATCTACACATAGTAACCATCAGTAAGGAAATTGGGAGACAACACTGAAAAGAATACCCCCAAATGCAGCACAGATGTGCACTCCTCCCTGATTTCCACCTGTTCTGAACTCGTGACAAGAGTCTTTACCAGGTTTCAGCAAGGAGGGGGCAGGTCAGGGAGATGGGGTGAAAAGTAGGGGGATGCTATCTGATAAGGCCTCAAGGAAACCTGTTACTTTGTAAGCTAATTTAAAAAAAAAAGTCTAGCATGGTGGTGGCCCACACCTTTAGTCTTATTACTCAGGAGGTAGAGGCAGGGGGATCTCTGAGTTCCAGGACAGCCAGGGCTACACAGAGAAACCCTGTCTCAAGAATGAAAAACCAAAGCAAAGCAAACCCTTTCACAGTGGTAAGCTGTGTGGGTGATAAACTCCCAGAAGCCCCAGGTTATTAAATAACAACTGCAGTGTCAGAGGTGGGCTGTCCCTCCAGAGTGCTGGGCTTAAACCTGGCCCTGTAAAGTAGCCTGTTCTGAAAACTCTAAGTGTGGGGACAGGTGGGTGAGTAGGCTGCACACATTCAACTGTAGTCAGCACTACAGAACAAATGAGACTTACTCACTCCTTCATCACATTACAATTAAGATGAATGAAAAACCAGGACTATTTGCTAAACCTCCAAAAGCTCATCAAATTAATTCAACACCTCTTATTGGGGGCTGGCTCTCCCAAAAAAGAAGAAACTGAGTTTTGTTTTGTTTAATTCTGGCAGTCATCTGTTGGTTCAGCACGCAAACTGACAGAACAAAAATCCAGGCTGCCTGTGAGTGCACTAGCTAATAAAATGTATAGGATAGTTCTTAAAACTAGAAAGGACCAGGTACTTAGGAAATCCCTGAGACTAAATAGTATTCCTCTTTCCTTTCCACCCACTCATGTCAGAGTACTCAAACTATTTTGATTAAATGAATCCATGAGGCAGCTAGAGCTATGATCAATGAACAAAAATTAACTGCTCACCACTGAAACAGTTGAACAGAGGGAATTTGTTTAAAACCCCATTTATGGGCCAGTGAGATTACTTAGATGATAAGAGACCCATCAGCCTGATGGCCTGAGTTCAGTCCACAGAACCCACATGAGCATCGTGGCATGTGAACATGCCCAAATGCACACCCACATGCAAACACAAAATAAAATGTAATAAAAAAAAAAGCACTGTATAAAAAAACAAAACAAAACCTCAGAGTTAAGATCCATCTAGGAATGAACTTTTAAGTGCACAAATGCAAAAAGCAAACAATAAATGCAAACAAACATTTTGAGTAAAGTGTTAGTTAGATTGACTACTTTTAAAACATTAGTGTTGCGTCCATCCCGCCTCAATATTTAAATGTAGCAAATCAACATAACACTGTTTCAAATGCTAAGTGGACTCTCTGGCATGTGATAAAGTTACTCTCACATTATTAAATATATGGAAGAAAGTTAACTGGAAACAGCTGTGCAGCTGCCTTATCACATAATCACATGGGTTCAGCAAGAGAAAAGCCATGGCAGGGGTCAGGGTTAGCAGGTAGCTTAGAAAAGCTCTGTTGAGGTGCCCTTCACTTAGCTAAACAGAGACTGGACAGGTTACTCTGGGGAAGTCTGGGCTGCAAGGATAACCTGGGATGCCATTGAGCTTGCTTAAGCATTGATGACACAGTGACAGCTATGGGGGAAAAGGCAGGGAGAGACAATGATCGTCCATCAAGCCTAGCAAGCTGGACTACACCACACAGGCCCAACAAACTCTACCTTCCCAGACAACACGGCCTTCAGGAGGGAACTGTGTGCCTTGGTCTGCACTCAGCAGTGCTTGTACATAGTTCCAGGGAGCAATGCCAGAGAATCATCTTATAAAACTTTCCAGAAAGTATAAAAATAATTTAACATTAAACCTTTCCATGTAAAACTGACATTAGATAGGCACAGTGATACATGCCTTTGATCCCAGCACTCAGGAAACAGAGGCAGTCAGATCTCTGAGTTCAAGGCCAGCCTGGTCTACAGAACAAATTCCAGGACAGCCAGGCCTACACAGAGAAACCCTGTCTTGGAAAAACCAACAACAAAACAAACAAACAAAAAACCCAAACCAACAACAACAGAAACAAAAAAACCAAACAAACAAAAAACCAAAAAACTTGACATCAATAAGCTATCCTGGGGCTGGAGAGATGGCTCAGAGGTTAAGGGCACTGGCTGCTCTTCCAGAGGTCCTGAGTTGAGTTCAATTTCCAGCACCCACATGGTGGCTCACAGCCATCTATAATAAGATCTGGTGCCCTCTTCTGGTGGGCAGGCATACATGCAGGCAGAACACTATACATAATAATAAAATCTTTAAAAAAAAAAAAAAAAGCTATCCCATAAGCTATACATAAGCCACTTCAAAATGTACATTCATAGCAAGTACATTTCAAGCATTGTGGAAATAAAAATAAGGTAAGTAAGATGAATGTCAACAGTGTGTGGTGATATTTTTATGACGCTCTAACAAAGCTTGCCTTTTAAAGATTAGAGAAGCAGGGCAGCCCCACTAGAAAGATTTCTTAGATCTAGGAATCCTCAGACTGAAAGGGACTGAGCTCCTGTCTCCTCCTGCCTTATATTCCTCTCTCCACCCAGCCATATCACTTCCTGTCTCCACCTCCATAGTCCTGGAATTAAAGGCATAATATCCCAAGTGCTGGGATCAAAGCCATGTGCCCACCACTACCTGGCTGTTTCTTTTTTAGACTGGATCAATATTGTGTAGCCCAGGGTGGCCTTGAGCTCCTGATCTTCCTGCTTCCTCCTCCCAAGTGCTGCGATTAAAGGTGTGAGCCACCACTGCCTGGCCTCTATGGTTAACTAGTGGCTGACTCTGCCCTAACCACTGTGTCTCTCTGGATTGTCCCAAGGCTTCTCAGTAAGATCACTGCAAACACAATAGATTATGGGTCCCTCCCTTTCAACAGTGCTGGCAGTGGACAAAGTTAGATGGCAGAGAGTATGGCGCAAAGCGATTGGGAGACTTCCGAGCACAGGACACAAGGGCGCAGGGGTGGTGCAGGGCTGGTCACAGGCACAGCATGGCTGAGTGGAGTGGAAAGGTAAGAGCTCAGGTAACAGGAAGAGAGGCCAGGTTCTGTGGTGTCGTCCCCCAGCTCTTCTCTACAGACTAAACCCACGCCCCATATCAACTCCTCCCCTTCAACTCCGCTGCACCCTTTGCTTCCCTCCTGCCCCGGAAACCATCATGGAGCTGGAAGTGGAAAGCCGCGGGAAGGACCACAGAACAAAACTATAGAGCAAAGGGGGTACTCACCACATGGTGCGCAGGTCTACAGAAGAAAACCAGTTCTGTTTCTGAAGGCACCAACTGCGTGAAAGCGTGCGACGCCCATTTGACGTGGGAAAGCTATAGGAGCACCTTGCAGAGGACCATTTCCTCACTGTGTTCCATTAAACATACGCTGTAAGTGCAATGCCACAGGGCTGCAGAACCCATCCTCCCACGGTGAAGAGCTGACCAACCCCATGGCTGCACCGTTAAAAACAAACCAGGAAACCAAAGGTGGTGGCGCACGACTTTAATAGCACTCAGGAGGCAGAGGCAGGCAGATGGCTCTGAGAGTTCAAAGCCGGCCTGGTTTACACAGTGAGTTCCAGGACAGCCAGGACGACACAGGTCGTCACGAAAAAATAAAAACAAAAACAAGGTACACTTTGTCATTTCAAGTCTTAGGGTCTTGGCTCCTGTCAAAATCTGTCAGTACATGAACAACTTGCCTCAGTAGGAACACACTGAGAAAGAGGAGTGAGCCAGTCTGTATGATCAGAAGGAAATTCCTATTTGTCAAAATACCATTATAAACCATTCTACAAAAGTAACACCTTCTTGAAATTTCATTTTTAAGATAAAGAAAAAAAATAAATCTGTCATTTTATTTAACATTCATTCTGAAGTTACAGTTTTATCAATACAATCTGCTTTCTAATGAAGAAGTCTTAGTATAATCCTTAAAACATGCATTTATACACAGTAAGAATTCTACATTACTAAATAAATTACATACATGATATATATATATTAAACAATAAAGAATACCAATTTGAGAATTCAGGACATTTATTTTTCTGCATGGGAATTTAACTACTGTGTAACACACACACAGCAATTTACTAGGTAGTGAGACACTAAATAAGCATATTCAAAGTGTCCACAAACAGACTTTGTTTTTTAGGTGACAAAATATTTTCAGTCCTTGACATCTTATCACTCACCTAGCACCAGATGCAAGAACTTACCAGTAAACATGTACAATCTCATGCTTAAAACCTAAAGCATGCATTGAGTCAAATTTATATATTGTGATCTATACTACTATATATGCAATATATACTTCTTACTAACATTTTATACATTAAGTTACCCTGCAGCATTCTTGAATTTTAACATTTATGCAAAACAGTTTTGAAAGGTTTGTGAAACAAATGTCATGGTTCATCTTCAGGCTGGTTTGGGTCAGTGGGGAATGGCAGCAGTCTGAAGTTTATACTGAATGAAAACGGTGCATGTCCATATCAACTCGTGTAAAGATACCTATGTACACAGAGGACACAAGGATCTGTATAGCTGGAGCCACCAGTGCAAACGCATGCATTTGAGGTACTTATTTTTTCCATGGTCAGGTATAATTATGCAATCATTTTTCTCATGTATTGAAGATTTAAGACCTAATTAAATGAAAAGCCTAAACTTTACATATCAGATATTTATATAATTAATTTCCAAGTATTATGCTTTTAATGACATTATAGGCTTAGATATTCCATTGAAAATATTTAACAGTACATTTTCTCATTGTACAGATTGATTGGTAATTATACCTGGCCAAGTGATAAAAATAGCATACTTGATATTCTTGCAGGAACTGTAATGAAATAGTAAAATACTTCATTATTGCTTCATTGGACTGAGAAACCTAAAAGGCAGGGAAGCAGTGTTCAACGATGAAACATCAGAGCAGTGGTGTATGCCCCAAACGTCCTCTGCGCACTACAAACTAAGCGGTCTCCACATTATCAATGCCGTTGGCGTCTACATGGATATCAGGCTCCCCGCAGAAAGAAGAAGGGACAAAGTGGCTAACGGGGGGACACAAACAACTCTTAAGCTCCGGCACTTCTTGCTTCAGGCGCTCCAACTGCTCCACTTGGAATATATTTGGCTGTTCAGGCATCCAATCGTATATCCTATGGTGAAACAAACACACACACACAAAATAATGTAATTCCATGTTTATTAAAGGCTGCATGACTTAATCTTTTCAAGAAAATCCATTTTTAAGTGCCTGGAATATCCTCATTACAGAGATTTTTACTCTGCTGCATGATAAAGACCACAGTGTTTATAAAACTGTTCTTTTATATGCCTGGTTTTAAAGCAATTCTTTAAATCAGAAAATGGAATCTGTAGTTTTCTAATGATTCTGGAAGTGTATGCCTCCAAGTCGATTTAGCAGTGATGCCTTATTTTACAGCAGGAAAAGTTCCTGAGAGCTGGGACTTGTCCCCAATGACTTAAGTCACAGATGATCAATATCTAGTATGGAAAGAGCAGAAAGAGCCTCTGGTGAATGAGGCATGTCCACAGCAGAGACCAGCTTCACATGCTGCCCTGTGAAAGCCCAGCAACAACACAGGGCCATAGAGAATCTTCATGATGTCACAGGAAGGAAGACAGTTTTAAACTCTATGAAATACCTGTGCACAGCAAGACAAAGATTTGAGATCTAGCACTTCTCTAGCATGAATGACACTCTCGGTTTGGTCCCCAGCACTGAAAACCATCCATCCATTCAACCGACCAAAAAAAAGACAAAATTGAACACGTGCAAAAGGATGACAAGCAGCTTCTAATTTCACACCCTTCTCACATCCCATTAAAATTTAAGGTAATTTTAAAAGCACAGGAATATGCCAAATAACAAACCAGTGAAATTATGGAAACTGGGTGGCGGCGGGGGGGGGGGGGGGGGGCGGGGGGGGGGCGGCTGCAGTATTAGTTAAAATATTTATTTAGTTACCAAAAAAACAAAAAACAGAAACTTCAGTTAGCAAAAATGTGAAAAGATCAATCACCAGCCATTCACAGGAAAATAGCTTTTAAAAGTAGCACAAGTTCCCCTTGATCTGAAAGTGAAGGGGAGGGGGAAAAGATGAGGTGGAGTCTGAGCAGCAATTAAGTATCTCTCTCTGTCTGGCCACAGCTGCCCCTCCCTGACACTGACTTCTAAAGTGAATAGATGTCTCTTAGAATGGAAGATGAGGCCCGGGGGAGGGCTTGGTATTTTACAAGACCACCATTGCTTCTACCAGCAGCAAAAAAACATGTAAACTCGTCAAACACAGAGGCAACCCTTCCGTCCTCAGGTGTCCTCGGATGACCACAGTGGCAGCCAGTCAGTCCCCAGGTATGGTGCAGACATTCTCTTAGGAAGGATCCCATCAGCCAAACAAGAAAGCCCTAAACACTAACCTCAGAGGTCTGAACAAGCAGGCCACCAAGACCATTCATCCTATAACGATGCCCTAGTCAACAATCCCGCTCTCTCACCCTGAGCTTCTAATAATTTCCTAGATTTCAAGCTCATCTGGGAGGCCAAGAATACTTTTAAGCATGGAATATATATATATAAAACTTAAAAAAAGACAAAAACAAAACAACCATCATGACTTGGGAGAAACAGAACTTTCATCAAATGAGAAGAGGCTACTACATGTTCCCTAAATAGCACTTTCAGCACAAAACAATGTCTTTAGAAATTCAAAACACAATAGCATATATGGAAAACTCTACAGGAACAGATGGAAAGGTTCAGTCTTCCAGAATAGGATGAAAAGAGAAAAACAAAGAAAGGATCACAAGTGTGGTCCAAGAGCTAACAATATAGAGGACTTACATAAAGAAAATAAATCCAGAAACATGTAAAGTACAGGAACCTCAGAAATGCTGTACAACACCCCTGATTTTCTCCAGCACCTACTCTATCACTGAGCTACATTCCACCCCAAAGTTTCACATCTCTGCAATCCCCAAAACAGGGTCTCATATGGCTTTGGAATTGAATTTCTGGTCTTGTGAATGTTTTGGGTTACAGCCATGCACCACCACACCAAGTCTGTGCTGTGCTGGAAACACACTGGGTTTTTGTGCATGCTAGGCAAACACTGAACCATGCCCAGCCAGGTCTTTAATGACACACACCAACAGGCTAGAAAGTGTACCCAGTGCTCTCAGGACAAGGGTGAAACCAGACTTAGATAGAAGGTCCATCTCTGGGATTTCAGAACACTGGTAACAGAGTAGTTTCTCTGAAGCCTCATGGGGAAAACAAATTATACTTGAGGAAACAGCAATCAATGTGACTTCACCGTTTTCAACGGTAACATTGAAAATGGAGCAATGATGGTGAAATGTTAGAAAATCCTAGTAAGAAATGACTTCTGATACAGTAACATGAGCCAGGACAAGACTTTCAAAGAAAACATACAAATATTTACAACAGTTCCATATCCTCCTTTCTCAGGATGATGTAAAGGATGTGCGCCATATCAGTGTTAGTAACACAAGAGATATGGCTGTGGAAAGACACGAACTGTCACCAAGTACCTGCTCTCAGGACAGTGCCTGTGCTCACAGAAGCCAGCTGCTCTGTTCTAGAACAGTCCTGGTGAAGACAGGACATCCACTGCCACTTCAGTGCTCTTGTAATCTAAGAAACACTTCGTCTCAACCAAAACCTCGCTTACACACATTATGTCTGGACCACAGGCTCGTGTAGTCTCGGTCTCACTGGCAGGACTTCACCCTGAGAACCGGTAGTAGGCTATGACAGACACTCCAACTTACTTGTCTTGTGACACTTTCTGAAAACGTCTGATCTAGAGGTGGATGCCTGATTTTGCTAAGCTAGTAGCTGAGTGGGTCACAAAGCCAACAAAATCAAGATTTGAATCAAACAGTACATAACACGTAATGGAGAGACTCTCAGGAACCTTGTTTTTAATCTTGCAGACATGCATTTGTATGTGTATTGTGAGTAAGCAAAGTTTTTGAGTCACTGCCCTGGAGAAATTTATCTTCCAGGAGACCTGGTAAATAATATTCATATTAACACTGACAACTTAAATGTTCTTAAGTAGTAGAATAAACAATAGAACATTATATAGCCAGAAATGAAGTGATTTATAGCTTTATGCAAAAATGGATTAATTTAAGACCATAATAAAGTATAAAGATTAAATTCATACCAATACCAAATGTCCTATTATTTAAGGATTGAAATAAGATTAAAGTTTTTTCAGAGGAAAATTAAGTGGTTGATGAAAGGTGAGGGAGAAACTGGGATCACACAGCACATGATGACTTAAAATCACTTGCCTTTAAATTCACTACAAGTGTCTGTTGTATTTTTCCCTCTTCTCTCTTGCTCCCTCTCTTCTTTGGAGTTGGTGGTGGTGGTGCTTGAGGCTGAACTTAGGCCATTCACAAGGCCACTTAGGTGCTGTCACTGGTCTATGTACTCCCAGCCTCCAGAGCGGGTCAAGCCGGGCACTGGGGGGCATGCCTACAATCCCAGAGCTTGCACAGCGGCAGGAGTTGCACTTCAAGGCCTGCGTTGCTATACTAGACCCTGTACTGTCTGCTGTACCAAAGCCAGACGATCATTTGACAAGGCTACGAAGGCCATCCTAAATTAATCACTCCCAAGGAAATGACAGAAAATAAAACACAACAGTTTTACATCACATATTGGGGCTACCTGTCCAATCTGTGCTTTAATGCTTTTGTAGAGAAACAGTTTTTCAACATTGAAATTGCATACTTAAGGCTGGGCTGCAGGTCAGATACTCAGCACGCACCAAAGGCGGGATGCATCGCCAGCATCATGTATACTGGGTATGGTGGCCATGACTATAATCCCAGCATCAGGTGGAGATAGGACTCTAAGTTTAAGATCAACTTCAGCTGCACAGGAAGTATGGAGACCAGCTGGGACGACAACAAAACAAAACCTATACACTCCTATCACCCCTCTCTCATAAATGCCCAAAGGCTCCAAATCACTAACCACTCAAAACCTTCTAAGTTTGTCCATTTAGAAACATACAGGTAACAGGCGGTGGTGGTGCACGCCTACAATCCCAGCACTAGGGAGGCAGAGGCAGACAGATCTGAGTTTGAAGCTAGCCTGGGATACAGAGTTCCAGAATAGCCAGGCTGTTACAGAGAAACTCTGTCTTAACCTCCCCCCCCAAAAAAAAGCATACAAGTAAACAAAAAAAGAAAGAAAAAAGAAAAAAAAAAAAAGGAAGACAAGAACTTGACCAGGGGCAACTGGTCAATAAAAAACTTTTTTTTAAAATTTATTATAAGCCTTAGACAACTATTAGAATCATTATGTGATATGCACATATTTTCACACCTTGTCTCTCGGACCCTAATTACAGCCTATGCCAGGCTAGCCCTCCAAATGCCAGCAGTCCTGCTCTGCCTCATTCATACTGGACCTGGGCCTGAAATGTAAGTTCTATCAAAAGAAAATCTGCCCATCCCAAACTTCCAACTCTGCTCTTCCTCTTCAAAGGTGCTGAGCCAGGACGACTCTTCCTCAGCACTTGTTATAATATCGACCTGCTATTATTACAGGTCAACATCCAGCTCCAGCCATTTAAGCCCTTGAGAGGAAGGAACTGTCTAAATATATTCATCCATGGAATTACCTCACACCATCTTTTTCTTTGCCCCCAAATATATATATATATATGTGTGTGTGTGTGTGTGTGTATATGTGTATGTGTGTGTGTGTATATATATATATACATATATATATATATGTATATATATATGCAGTCATTCCTTCTTCTGCATACTCATGGATACACAAAAAATTTTCCAACATTTACTAAAGCCAGTATTTTTATAAAATTGCTAATATAAAATTAAAATTTTTATTTTGTTACTTGGAAACACCTATTTAAAAAAAAATGGCCATTCTGTTTTAATCAAAATTAACCAACTAGTTTAAGAGGCAGGCAGACAGGTAGGCAGCATGTAGGCTACAATTTAAGGCAGCAGACCAGCTAGGCATGGTGGTATTCAATTTTAATTCCAGTCTTTGGAAAGCTGAGACAGGAAGGTTGCACAAGACTAAGCCAGCCTGAGCTACACACTGAAACACTTCCTGTCTCCAAAACCAAAATAAGTAAGTTAAACAAGTAAGTGAATAAACTAGACCAGTTCAGACAAAATAGTGGGAGTAAAATCTTTATTAAAAAATGATAGAACTTAGTAGGACAAAGAGTACTATGTATTAAATCCAAGGAACGTATATTTTTGTTTTTTTTTTTTAAGCAGGTCTGGTGAAAACTTTATCATTTCCTCCAGCAAGTCAATGTTCTTTTCAACCCCCAAACCTCTTTCTACTAAAGCAACCTTGAGTATCAGCAGCTAGGGAACTGTTTCTTACATCCAGTCAATAAATATTTGATCCCACAGCTTTGATCTTACTGCCCTAGCCTCTGAAGACAGTAAACAAAACAAGCAAAATGCCTTGCCCTTGTGCAGCCAACATTCTCTCTGTGTGTATGCATTAGGGAACAGGTAGGTATGAGTTCAAAGAGGCCAGGAAGGAAAGTAGACACATGATATACTACATTACATACATGTTGTGTGTCAGTCATTGATAAATGATATTGAGCAAAGTAAAAGAAGTGCCCTGTGAACAGAAGCTACTAACTAGTGTAGTCAAAGAGACCCCATGCAAGTGACTTATCAGCATACAGGAGTTTCTCTCTGAAGCAAAAAGAAATAGCATACAGAAGGAAATTGTGAGAGGAAAGATCCTAGAGAAAAATAGGATTGAGAGGTTAAAGAACACTGTCATGGAAGACTCCAAGGATTTAGACTAACAAAGTGGAATAAGCAGAGTGGCCATTTACAGTGAAAGCAAGATGATAAGAAGGGACCAAAGTTTTAAAAGGTCAAGGAAATGTCCTGAGTTGGATACATACCTCACTGGGAATGTATAACGATATAAAAAGCTATAGAATTCAAGTGAGATCACTGTAGTGGTTTGAATGGAAATGTTCAGTTCCCAGTAGGTAGACTATTTGGGAAGGATTAGGAAGTATGTCCTTGTTGGAGGAGGTGGGTCACAGGGGTAGACTTTGAGGTTACAAAAGCCCATGCCAAGCCCATTCTGTTTCTGTTTGTCTGCCTCTCTTTCTGCCTCCTGCTCTGGATCTAAAGTAAGTTCTCAGGTACTGCTCCAGCACCATGTCTGTCTGCCTGCCTGCTTGCTTGCTGCCATGCTCGCCACCACGTATAGTTATGGGCTCACCCTCTGGAACTGCAAGCAAGCCTCCTACTAAATGCTTTCTTTTATAAGTCACCTTTGTCATGGTGTCTTTTCACAGCATAGAAAGTAACTAAGGCAATCACTGAGAAAGTTCTGACCGACAGAAAACAGGCGTGGGGCAGGCAGCTGTCTTCAACCCAAGACAACTTATATACTTGGGTTAAGGCTTTTCAAGTGGCTTTGACATACTTCAACATCTGGGAAAAGCTCACAAAGTATCAAGTACCTAACTTTAACCCAACTACATTTAATAGTTTAGAAGATAAAAGCAACACTTTTTATAACATTCCATGGAGATTTTTTACAAAAAACAAATACCTATCATATATTAGACCATTTACTCCAAATTCCTTCAGTTTCCTTCTGTTTTCAGGGTCATTGGTATCATCACCCCAGCAGAAAATGACCAATCCCTTAGCTTTTGCCTCTTGGACATAGGATGGGTTTCTAAGCAGGTCTTCAGTATGAGCATTTATCCCCTGAAGAAGAAAAATTCATTTTTTACAAAAAAGAAATGAGTCATTACAAATGCTAAATGTTCAGACTCTAGGTTAGTGCTCTCTAGGAGATGTAACAGGGAAAAATAGGCAGATTTTTTTTCTTATAATTTCCCTTATTTAATGGATTATATATATGTATGTATATACACAACATATTATTAATAGCTATATGTAATTTATAAGCACATTGAATTTGTAGTCACTATGATTTCTCTACTTGACAGTTAAACCTTTAACCAGTTGTTAGACTAGGAAACATTATTTAATACTGCATAAAACAAAACAAAGTGAAAATTTACATATGAGCAACATTTAATAGTCTTAGTAAGCTGTGTTTATATATTTATTCGGTGTGTGTGTGTGTGTGTGTGTGTGTGTGTGTGTGTGTGTGTGTGTAACAATAACAAAGAAAAAGAGGCCATGCATTTGGGAGATTTGAGAGGGAGTGGGGACAGTATGTGAGGGCTTGGAGGAAAAGAGAGGGAAATGATAGAAATATAGTGCATACATAAAAAAAAGAAGAAAATTAAAACATAACTTACCAAAATATTTTCAAATTGTGCAAAGCTCATAGCAATGGGTGTTGTCCTAGATCTGAGGTCCATGAGTTCAGGGTAAATATCAGATTTCCCTTGGGTCAAAAATAATATGGGATATTTGTTTTGCTTTTGTCGAACCCTAAATAGACAGGATAAAGAGGGGGAAAAATGGTAGGAAGATAATTACTTTGAAACTTTAGAAACTACTAAAAAGAAAACAAAACAGAGAGAAACAGAGCATCATGGCTCTTGCCCACAATCCCAGCTTCAGGAGGTTGAGGCTGGAGGATCACTGTAAGCTCAAGGCCAGCTTGGGCTATACAGTGAGTTCATGGTCTACAGATTGAGAAACTAACTCAAAGGCCAAAAAAACAAGAAAGACCAATCCCACTACTCAGATACAACCAAGTCAAACATAAAATTTTAAAGTGTTTATATACAAGAGCTAAAATAATCTCAGAAATTGGAAATGGGAAACACTGAGGGGCTTCCATCTGGTATGGAGGACAAAATGCCAGATGTGGGGTTACATAACCCAGTACAGTACAGACATCAAAGGAGTGGCGGGGGCACTTGAGAAAGAAGCGCCCTTCTTCAGGAGGAAAGAAGACATGGCAACTGACTAAGAGGACAAACCAGGCTACCATCTGGACAACCTCCCCATACTGCCTCCCAAATCCTAGCTATCACAGAGGGTACAGAAACAAACAAAAACCTGAACAGTACTCACATTGTACAAATATCTGCATCGAATGAAGAAAATACTATTCTCCTTTTCCCAGAATTTTCTAAAACAGTTTTTAAAATTATATCCAAGAACAGATTCATGTCAAAATATGTTGATAAATTGCCATCCCACACGCCATCCTATATGGAAGGAAGGAAGGAAACGAGAGGCCGTGACACATGCTGGAGCTGCAGTGGTAGACTAGTGCCAAGAACAACTAGCCCAACGTTTAAAAATGTAATGATGTGTTTCCCAGAGGCATATAGGATGTTACAGCATACAGAGAATAAACAGACTATTAAATCAAAGCACATATTTGTGTCCATCTGCTTACATGGTTGCCCCCCTTTGGTGGGAGGAGCAGATCAACTAACTTATTTAACACATATCTCATGCACAGCAAATGACCCGTAGTTTTCACCTGTATATGAATCTCTATACTTATCTTATACATCTGTTATTTTGTATTCTTTGACCTTTGATTCCTTTACTCCTTCACTGCCAATCAGTAACTAGTTCTGTTCTCTTTATTTGTAATAAAAAAAAAATTAGATTCACTATAAAAGTAAAATCATGAAGTATTTTTCTGTGGCTGCCTTACTTTTACTTAGCAAATAATTTCCACAAGGCCCATTTAATGTGTGGCAAACAGCAAGATCTCGTTTTTTTCTCATTTATATACAGCTATTTTTTTTTTTTTGCCTGTTTGTCCAGTAATGGACACTTAGGCTGTCTCTATATTTTGCTTATTGTGAACAAGTAGGCAATAATTACCATTACAAGGTAGAGACTTCATTCCTTTTGGGTACATAACCCAGTGTGGTGGTTTGAAAGAAAATGGCCCCCATAGGGAGTGGCACTATGAGGAGGTATGGCCTTGTTGGAGGAAGTGTGTCACTGTGGGGGCGGGCTTTGAGGTCTCCTTCGCTCAAACTATGCTCAGTGTGGCACCACAGTTGCTTCTGCTACCTGCAGATCAGGAAGTATTAACTCTCAGCTCCTTCTCCAGCACCATGTCTGCCTGCATGCCACCATGCCACCTGCCATGATGATAATGAACTAAATCTCTGAACTATAAACGGGTCTCAAGTAAATGTTTCCTTTCTAAGAGTGGCCATGGTTATGGTGACTCTTCACAGCAACAGAAACTCAAAGACACCCAGGAAGAGGGCTAGAGACAGCTAGGTCATATGGTAGATTTCTATTTTTAATTTCTTTAGAAACCTGCTTTTTCCACAATAGCTATACCATCTATATTCCTGCCCAATTGTGCTCAGGAGGTCCATTTTAATCACATGGTGTCCATTATTTGCTTTCTAACTTTTTTAACAACCATGTTAAAGACATGAGGCATGATACCTGCTGGTAGAACTATGACTTATTTCACAGATGAGAAGCTAAAGACCACACGGTTATCTAGTGATAGCACAGCAATAATAATTCAGGTTCTGAGACAACAAGGATCGATTAAACAACCAATAGGCTTTGACTTTAAACTTAACAAAAGATACATTTCTGGAAACCTTCAAGTTTCTAGAGTTTACTATGACTTAACTATTTTGACATAATCTTCACAAACCATAAGATATCAGTCATTATCAAGTATTAATTTTATTACAAAATATTGAACATCTTAAATATTAGTCAAAATAATTTTCAAATCCTCAGCCAACAAACAAAAACTACATATTAGGAAAATCTTGGTAAAAAAATCTGCCACCTGAACCAGGACTACCTTAGCCTGATTTGAAGGCAAATACAGATTTCCTAAATGAAACAAATCTAGGCTGTTGGTCCAAATGGCCAATTATGACTCGATAATTCAGGACTCCACATTGCAGACAACCTTTTACCATATATACCTTCCTCCAGCCTCAGATGCATTCAACAGCTGGCTCTTTCTTTAAAAGATTTATTCTAAGTTTTGGGTTGACGTGTGCACATCAGAGCAGGTGCCTGGAGGCCAGAAACATTGGGTCCTCCTGAACTTGGAATTAAGGACAGTTCTGAGGACCTGATGCTTAACTGAACTTGTATGTTCTACAAAAACAGTTAAGTGCTTTCTAGTCCCAATAATTAATTACTTAGTCCTTGTTTTCCTCAACTAGCATAAAAATCTAGGAAAACAGGAACTTATTTGTTCTTATTCTGCACATGGTCTGGTCTCAGCACTCAGAAAATGCGTGGCGTTTACTAACTTTGCAGTAAATAGTTGTAGATAATGAATAATTAAACCTGGGAATGATTTAAAACATATTTCCAAAAATTTCTTCTCCTGTGTTGCAAAAAGTGCACTTCAAAGAAAGAAACTATAAGACTTCAGTTTTACTCAATGCCAATAAAGCAAAAGAGAGTAACAAAACAATTACTTACCCTGTGTTGGCAAATCCATTTTATTTCTATATTAAATCCTACATCTTCTGGCAATGATTCTAAAACCTACAGTGTTGTTTGTTGATGATGAATTGTGTTAGTTTTGGTAAGATGGATGCAAAAGAAGAAAAAAAAAGAAAAACAATTACAAAAATCAGGAAGAATATATTACCAATATGTTTTGTTGTCATTATAATCCATTAACTTTTCTAATACTGAACCGAAAACATGGTAGTTTGTTGTTATTATTAAATAAGAAAGTCAAAAGGATTTTCAAAAAGCAGCAGGTTCAAGTAGTATCTTTGATAACTCAATTATCACCATAAAAATAGACCCTGAACCTAAAATATTTTTCATCATTCCTTTAAAAAATATCTAAAGTGAGTTATAGGAAACAAAAATTGAGGAAGACCCTAACCCTTACCTAAGCCATGCTTTTTGAATTACATTTAGATATGGGAATATACTAGGATAAGATTAAATGAGAGCCATCACTTTTAGCTTTTTTTAATGGTGTATTTGTTTAACAAATACCATGCTGATTGATAACCTCCAGAAAATACACAATGGTATTCTGAGGTCCATAAATCAAAAAGGCTAACACACACACACACGAATAAACAAGTTGCTCATTCTTTCTAAAAAAAAATATCTGGACACATGGCAATCAGATATTTTGGCAGTTGTAACTGGAAAATCAAAATTAAAAATATGATAGAGTACTTGCTTGCCTGAGGTCCTAAGTAAATTCCTACCAATACCATCCAAAGCAAAAACAGATACAAATCATGAACAGAAGCCTAGTTACTAGACAGAACTATAAACAACTGATTTGAAAGAGGAGATCATTATGAAAGTATACTAGAATCTCTCTAGCACCTATATGAACTTTCTTGAGGCTATACAAATTGTCCAGTTTTTAAATTATTATTATTTTGTTGTTGTTGTTGTTGTTTGTTTTTTGAGAGCGTTTCTCTATGTAGTTTTGGTGCCTGTCCTGGATCTCAAGCTGTAGACCAACCAGGCTGGCCTTGAACTCACTGAGAACCGCCTGGCTCTGCCTCCCGAGTGCTGGGATTAAAGGCGTGCGCCACTGCTGCCTGGTCTATTATTATTTTTAAGACAGGGTCTCAAATATGTAGCCCTACCTGTCCTGGAACTAACTGTAGATCAGGCTGGCCTCACAGAGTACTGTGATGAAAGGTGTGCACCACCACGCCCAGCCAATTTTTAAAATCTTTATACTAGTTTTTGCTTAAACCTTTTCATAGTTAATTTCTGAAATCTCTTCTTTTAAATAATGAAGCCTCTTACGTTCGAAATACTACAGAAAGGCCTCTTCCACCATCACATCTTCTTTCTACCTCTCCTATTATCCTTTATGCCCTCTCCTTTTCTTTATACAGAAACATGCAAACTTGTTATTGTCACCAAATTAGCCCAATGAGGGGGAGTCTTACTCAGCTCAACAGGTAAGTGCTTCTTAAAAACCTGCATAGCCTCAGGGTTGATAGCCAGCACCTGCAATCCCAGCACTAGGGGCAGGCAGGAAAACCAGTTCAAGAAGCCTAGGCCAGCCTGAGCTATGTGACATCATGCCTCAAAACCTCCCTAAAGCACCCATGATAATAAACTTATATTGATGATGACTAACAAAGCCCTTTTAGTGCCCATTTAAAAGAGTAAAACAAATCATTCATGCAATCAGATATCAATGAGATAGCCCTGTCTAGGTGTACCTCAAGGAACTTACCATCTTAAGAGAAGGAAATGGTTGGTTTTCAGAAAAGAAATTTTCTTCCTCCACCAGACTTTCTGAAATTTCAAATTGAAAAGCTTGGTAAGTAAAATGCACTAAAACAGACCTCCTAAACCCTAAGAGAGCACTAAAGTAATGATCACATCTTTTAGGCTTAGTATTTCTGAAGGTCCTTGCACTTACTGCCTTTAACTATTAAGAACCCCATTTTCTAAATAAGCATCTAGCAACAAGACTAGTCCATAATACTTCATGTAAAAATCATCCTTTGTGGCCCCTAGAAGTGATTTTTTTAAAAAAAATAAAATAAAAACTGTTAAGATTATTCTCTGAATAGTAGTCAGAAACAGTAGTTTAGCTCTCAGTTGAATTTGGAGTTGTATCAAAACCAGCTCAGAAATTACAGATTAAGAAAATCTAACAGTTGGAGCATAACTCAACTGGGAAAGCGCTTGCCTAGCACGGATGAAGCCCTGGGCTCCAGCCTCAGGACCAAACAAAAGTAGGCATGGCATACACCTGTAATCCCAGCACTTGGAAGATAAAGGCAGGATAGTAAGTTCAAAGTTATCCTTGGGTATATGGTGAACTCAAGGCTAGCTTGAACTACGTAAAACTGCCTTAAAAACAAACAGGAAAATCTATGGCTACTTTTGTTATCATAAATTTCTAATCCAAAACAGATTACATTTTAAGAAGCATAGAATATTTTCCTAAAAGGAAAAATAAAATACCAATTCATGTACATTATAAATTTATTTTAAAACTAAAATTAGGTAAAAATCTGCAAATGAATAATTAAAGGTAAAATTCATTTTTTGTTTATAGTCATAAAGTATCTACAAGCCTATGAAATCCTATTTTGAGATAATCTTGGTGTCTAAAGCACCTCATAACTCTAAACAAAGGTAGTCATGTAGTTTACACAAAGCACCTGCCCTTTGCAGAACACTGTGAAAGTCAGTCTCTGGGACTATGAAACCACTGTCCTGCCTTTGAGAGATAACATATTCTAGTTAAAGAAAAGGAGCTCAAAAGCAATGCATTTCAAGGTTTCAATAAATGATTGAGATCTGCTAAGAGAGGAATATAAAGTGGAACTACACAGCAATGTGGCAGGCAGGACTAGGTGTGAGGACATTGAGGCACAAAGTAGTTAAGTAAAGTGACCTGCTCACAATCACTTCTAGAGAGGATAGGGCTAATTCAAACTCCCTGCACTGGACTCTCCCTGAAATGCACTCTACTTTGTAATACTTAAGAATGTCTGGAAAGAACTGATAAACAACTAAGGGAAATAGTGAAATGCTTACTATGCATGTAACATTCCAGTTGAAAAATCAATGTAAGAGCTACACATTTATGAAATTACATTCAGATGGACCAATACTGTAGTCATTAAGATGACCAAGGATACATTAAAATGGATGGGGAATATCCTATCAATGCCAATCATAAAACAAAAACAGTGTTTCCAAACTGGCACATACGTTTCCGATCTTTGGCTTTTAGTGCAGTCACGTGAGAAAGCTAGAAAACATACATACAAAATGCAATTAGAAAAAACCCATAGTTTATGAAAGCAATTAGTTAAAAGTAACTTGAAAAGCTAGCAAGCTAGAACAGACAAAATGAGGAATTACAAGTTTTTATAATAAGCACTCACTATTACAGGCATTTTCTCTATGTATACGTGCACATGAAATCATTACTAAATGCTCAAGGGGGAAAAGAATAAAAATACTCCTGAGTTGCCAGGCAGTGCCACAGGCCTTCAGGACTTTGATCCCAGCACTTGTGAAGTACAGGCAGGAGAATCCCTGTGAGTTCAAGGCCAGCCTGGGCTAAAGAGAATCCCTGTGAGTTCAAGGCCAGCCTGGGCTAAAGAGTGAGTTCCAGGACATCCAGGGATGCACACAAAGAACATCCAAAAACCAAATCAAAACAAAAACTCCTAAGTTAGGAAACTATTTGTACTTAGCCATTTACTTAAGTATCTAATAGAGATGAGATAAGGAATCATGCAAAATAATATAGTAAAACAAAATATACCAAGATCTAAGAATGTATAAACAATCACATAAAAGGCCTATTGCAAAACAGAGACAGTTCTATAAAGAGCTTCTGAAGACAGAAGCAACCTAAAATTGTAAACATGCACTCTATAGCTGATTCTTGTAAGAAGGCAAAAAATCAATGGGACCCATAACAACACAACAGCAAAGAAAATGGAGATGAGCATAAACCCATCCTCAATTAGACCAGAAGCTAAAGCATACTCCATGTATGTTGAATGTAGTCATTCTTATGTGCAGAGAGTGTTACTAAATCAGACAAATGTAAATTATACTAAAGCTGAAAGAAAATTCATATTTTGTGTCACTGTTAATTAATACCTTCAACAACTGGAGCTGGTCAAATGTTAATTCTTTTACTGGAATTTCAAACAATTCAACAGGATCAGCTTCAAATTTCTATTAGAAAAGAGAAGAGACAGAAATGAATGTTTTACTATTTCTGAATGTTTGTACTACACAGACCTACAACCCCAGTTTACTGAAGACAAGATAGCTTTTAGGTAGCCATCATGGCCCCATTGTGACCCCATGCAGAAAAGACCTTCTCACACTACAAGAGCTCTTGTTCTGGCTCCCCACCCTGTAGACTTAGAAGACCCACAGCCTTGTACATGCTAGGCAAAAGCTTTTCTCTCTGAGCTACATCCCTAGCCCCTGGCTTTTGTTTTTACTGCAGGCATTCAGTGTCTGGAAGAAGGCGGCATCTGGAAGGGGTGGAAGCATTGGTAACAGAGCATGATGTCAGGCATTATTTTTACTGCCTCCATGCGGTATTCATGTCATTTGACACTTAACCATGCTACATGCCTAGGAAATCAACATGCAAGTACTATAAGCAAATTAATGCTGCAATAAGTTTCCAATTTTTCTAAGCTTTTTAAGTATCTAACTTGACTAAAAGTAGCAGCCACACAAAGAAATTTCCATGAAAATGTGTCTGATTATCTATAAGCAATATTTAAGAACCATGATTTCGCATGTATCCTCCACAGGCAAATCTAGATTTTAAAGCCATATCAAATGTTATGCTGTATAAGTATACCACTCTCTTAAGGAAATTAGTTAAGGTACCACCAATAAATTAACTAAACATTAAAAGCCATTGCACAAATATATTCATTCATGAACACTGGTACAAACCTGTGTATGCACAAATTTTTTCTGGAAGGACACACAAGAAACTATTAAGAGTAAGGGAATGAGATCAAGGGAGGGGAGGGAGACTTGTCATTCATTTCATCTTCTGAACTACTTGCATTTTTTAATGGATATGGATGAACTGTTTTTACATGAAAATGTCAACTTAAAAAATAAAACTCAAGGTAAAACTATATACAATTCATTACTTTCATTAACCCATTAACTCAATTCAGATTCAACTTCACAAGACGGTCTGTTGAAAACAAGGGATCAGTAATACTCTTCAATAAGCTATTTTAGAAATAATATTCTCTTGTAGTAAAAACAACATTCACTCTTGGTCCTTAGTTATTCTGCTTCTGTCATCATTTGAATAGATTTCACAAAGACAGAAAGTCCTTATCCAGGTCTGTGCAGAGCAGGGGGAGCCAGCTATCCTGAAAGACTCTGTTGTCTAACAGCCCTGTCAGCTACAGTGCTCCACACAGCAGCAAACTAACTGGCCTTAACTTTAAAGCAGCTCACATGAAAATGTACTCAACAGTTCTTTAAAAATGCATGAAGAACCTTCCTAATTTAAGTCCCCGAGAAAACACTTGGTTCATCTGTATGCTCCAGGCCAGAGTATATAGCACTGACAATTATGTTTATGTGCATTTTCAAGTCTCACTATGGACTCTTCCCTATGTCATACCTTCCTCTCCATTCTTTCTACCTCTACTGCACCTGTGTCTAACTGCTCTGTAGCCGTGAAATTCCAGTCACTAGACATGGATTGGTATTGAAGTTTAGCTCTGCACATTTCTTTTCTCAGCCAGACTTTCCTTTCCCCCTAACTCTCCCATCTAACCTGCCTTGACTGAGGCCTTCTACATACTCACTCCACACCACTCCACTGTGGTATCTTGTAACTTTGGCTAAACTATGCCAGCTGATTAATTTGGGACATGAAGCAGAAAAACAGGATTCTGGAAAAAAAATTCTCCTTTGCCTCAATATTATACAGAAGACAGCAATGCAGAAAACACTTGGCATGTCCCTTCATCAGTACTATCAAAAAGCAAACTGACCAACCCTGATGCCTGACTCAGGGAAATCATTATTCCATCAAACCTATGTCTTAATATTATAAGGGCTTAAGAAAAGAATTGGAAGTAATTCACTAAGAATGAATTTACTAATAACTCCAACAAGTAACTAAACATGTAATAAAATGTCTTGTTTTTAAACATTTTATGACGTTAAGTATAACACAGGAATTTCAACATACCTTTTTCATAGTCAAACAGCAGGTGAGATCATGATATACCACAGGCACAAAGTCCTTCGAAAGGTGAACATCAAACTCTACAAATGCTGCACCCTGACAAAAGAAAAGGAACCAAGTGTTCGAAAGAAATTTCTAAGGTTGGGGATTTAGCTCAGTGGTAGAGCGCTTGCCTAGCAAGTGCAAGGCCCTGGGTTCGGTCCTCAGCTCAAAAAAAAATATTTTTGTTTAAAAAAAATTTTTTGTTTAGAGTATAATTATAATATTGTACACAAAACCATAAAACCTCTTCAAGAATATCTTACTTCAAACTTCTCCAAAATGGTTAGTCTCCTACAATTTTCTATTTTGCAAAGAGCACAATTTTTTCCTGCCCCCCCCAAAAAAGTGTGTGTGTGTGTGTGTGTGAGAGAGAGAGAGAGAGAGAGAGAGAGAGAGAGAGAGAGAGAGAGAGAGAGAGAGAGAGAGAGTGTGCTGGGGTGTCCTGAGAGAGAGAGAGAGAGAGAGAGAGTCAGAGTCCTGATCCATTTGCAAACACTCACAGCAATTCAGAAGCAGTGAGACAACCTTCAGGATACCGCCTCTGCCACTGCTATGAGTGGAAATGGAATTGAACAGGAGCACTCTGTATATTTCAGCTAAACAGCTGAGCCTCAGGGAGAACTAAGGAAAAGTATACTATAGAACCTCTTCACTCTGTTCCTGGATTCACCTAAGCAGTACAGTTCAAAAGCTTTTCTTAGAAAATGACATCTGCTAGAGATGTGGCCCAGCAGTTAAATAGAAGCTATCCAGGTTTAGTTGCTAGCTCACCTATCAGATCACTTAGAACTATCTGTAACTACAGTTCCAGGGGAGCTGATGATCTTTTCTGGCCTTTGCAGACACAGGCATGCATATGGTGCACATACACACACACTCGGACCCACACACATACATGCAAATTAAAATTCTTTAAAAAAGAAAAATATGACAATTTAAGAAGCTACACTGTTGTACAATAGTCAGAGAATAAATGACAAGAATGATACACATGTAGAATTCTAGACAGAGGCCTTAACTGATTAAAAAGTGGACAGGGATGTAGTTTAAAAAGTTAATTTTAGCTAGGCATAGTGACACATGCCTTTAATCCCAGAAGTCAGGAGGCAGAGGCAGGCAGAGCTCTGTGAGTTTGAAGGTAGCCTGGCCTACACAGTGAGTTACAGGCTACATAGTGAGACTCTGGTTCAAGAGAAAGAAGAAAAAACAGCATTAATTTTAAAAGCTACCCATGTCTTACAAGTTAACCCAAGTAAAGGCCAAGAACATAAATTGAGACACATTCACTGAAAAAAGCCAGTCAAGTTAAAAACAAAAACAAAACCTGTGAATTATGTAATATTGCTGTGACCACAGAAAAGCCACACATAGTGAATGGTTTCATTTCTAGCTCTGCAGTGGCTCACAGGCACTAAGGGTCCAGCTTCTAAATATACATGAAATGAAGGAGCTTGGGAGCTGACTGTGTTATCTACCTTTTTTTTTTTTTTAAATATGTACAGGGCCTGGTGGTGGTGGTGGTGGTGGTGGTGGTGGTGGTGGTGGTGGTGGTGGTGGTGGTGGTGGTGGTGCACACCTTTAATCCTAGTACTTGGAAGGCAGAAGCAGGCGGGTCTCTGTGAGTTCAAGGCCAGTCTAATCTACAAATCATATTCCAGAACAGTGTATAGGTGCTCTGCCTGCATGCATGTCTGTGCTCCACCAGCATGCCTGGTCCCAGAGGTCAGAAAAGGGCATTGCATATCTTGGAACTGGAGTTGCAAACAGCTGTGAGTTGCCATATGGATGCTGGGAACTGAACCCAGGTCCTCTGAAAGAGTAGCCAGTGCTGTTACCCACCAAACCATCTCTCCCGCCCTCTTTCCTGTTCATTTCCAAACAAGGAAACATAGCTAGCTAGTTTTGGGGCTCTAAATAAGAAAATACCACACAGTTTCTGCAAGAGCACAAACTACACCATTTCTTCATAGTTCTAGCACTTGGAGTCACATCATCCTGGCTAAAATGCTTTTTTGTATATCATCATCCATTTGAAAGAAAATTTTGGCCCGGCGGTGGTGGCGTACGCCTTTAATCCCAGCACTTGGGAAGCAAAGGCAGGTGGATCTTTGTGAGTTCGAGGCCAGCCTGGTCTACAGAGTGAGATCCAGGAAAGGCACAAAGCTACACAGAGAAACCCTGTCTCAAAAAACCAAAAAAAAAAAAAAAAAGAAGGAAGGAAAGAAAAGAAAAGAAAAGAAATACTGCAGCTTTGAATTTATTTAATGTCTTCAGCTCTAGATCAAACTTCTAAGGTCTAGTTATGGTATACAAGAAAGAACTCTTGTGCCTTTAAGGAGGCCATGGTTAAAGGAAATAAAGTCTTGACTTGTGTAAATTAGCCACAAAAATTTTACTAAACGGTAAATGCTGCTTAGTTAGCAACAATGAACTAAAACTAGTTCCAAATTATGAACTATGGCCCAGTATATCATAGATTAGTATATCTTTCAAGTAAAGGAAAAACTTGATACTAATTTTTTTGAGACAGGACCTCACTGTGTAGCCCTATCCAAGTGCTGGGATTAAATGTATGTGCTACCATACACAGCTCTCCAAATACTTTTAAATACTAAAACAATTACTATAAACTATTTAGGGTGACATAAATTATAAAATGTTATATACTACTAGAAAAAAGAAGGAAAATGTTGCCAATTAAACCATGACTCAAGCTATTCTGATTTCAGAGGGGCTAAAATATGAATTACCTTAGAACAGATATTAGTTCATTAAATAATCCCAGCATAAGCAAGATGAGGTCAATATAGTCCAATGATCTAGGACTTGCCTAAGGTCCTAGATTCAATCTCTAGTATTGAAAAAAAAATTAAATCAACTTTTTCTTCTTTTTGGTCTTTTTGAGACAGGCTTATTATATAGCCTAGGCTAGCCTCAAATACATGTAATTCTTCTGTCTCCACCACCCAATTTTTTCTTTTCTTCTCTTTTTTGGCGGGATGGGGAGGTGGGGGGTGTGTCAGTATATTTCTATTTAGCTCTGGCTGTCCTGGAACTCTCCAACTCAGAGATCCTCCTCCTGTTTCTGCCTCCAAGTGCTGGGATTAAAGACAAGTGTCACTATGCCCGGCTTAAAGTACTTTTTCAGGAACATGGAGGCCACTGTGAAAAACAGTGGAAAGGAAAAGAATGAGATGTCTTCTTATCCCCCACCTCAGTTAAGTTTAGAGTCTGAGTCTCTATGGTCAGGTGGAGGAAGCAAAATAAACTCTAATACTTTATGATTGGATAAAAGAAGAAATTTAACCGTTTCAAGTTTATTTTCTTTTAAGAGTACAGAATAATGTATTTCAACATGGTAGTTCACACATATATTGATACATTTTTTTAAAAAAGTGTTATAGAGAGACAGCCAGATGATAGTATAAGTAGGGACACTTGGCAGCAAGCCTGATGACCTAAGTTCAATCTCCAGAACTCATATATGGTGGGAGCAAGGTGCTGAGACAGAATTCCTACAAGTTGTACTCTGACCTCCACATGCATACCATGCCATGCAGATGTATGCCAGCTTCCCACCCCCAATAAATATTAAATGCAATGAAGTGTTAACCTCAAAAATGGATGGAAAGGGGGCATGGTAGCTCATACTTGTAATGGGCTAAATCATGCAATTTAGGTCAGCTTCTATTTTTGAGACAGAAAGACCCTGTCTCAAAAAAAAAGAAAGAAAGAAAGAGAGAGAGAGAGAGAGAGAGAGAGAGAGGAAGGAAGGAAGGAAGGAAGGAAGGAAGGAAGGAAGGAAGGAAGGAAGGAAGGAAGGAAGGAAGGAAACATCTGTAGAGGAGTTGGAGAAAGTGGTTAAAAGCTCTTATTCACTTGTTCTTTCAGAGACCTGGGCTGAGTTCCCAGCACCCACAGGATGATTTCCAGAGGTTTGTAACTCCAGCTGGAGGAGATATGACAACTCCTGGCCTCCAAGGAAACCAGAAACACGTGCAGTGCACTTACACACATGTAGGCAGAACACTCATACACATAAAATATTTTTAAAGGCTGGTTATTATTCTGTTATTTACATGTGAATCTTCATCACAAACCTAAACACAAACACCAAAAGATATTTTATTTTCACTTAGAAACATTTTCAGAACGAGGAATAGTTTTCTTTCTTAGTACAAACTGGAAGAGCTCTTTGTCTCCATCTCAACACTCTAAAATTGTTTAAAGAAATGATACTTACATGACTGGCAGCATTTCTTAAGGAAGCAATAGTATTTTCCTGTACTTTAGCCAGCCTGAAATAGAGAAGAAATGTAGTCATCAAGGACCAAAGAAAAGAAACACTGTAGTAAGACAACTGCCTCTTATCTTCAACAGTGAAAACAAGACTTACCTTCTATGCTGAGGCTAATTTTCCTATACTCAAAGTGTGATAGTGAACAAATGTAGCTGGTATGTGCACTGCATAAATACAAGCTCTAACTACTACTACTAATGATAGAGGTATTCCACATCATAACAAATACCTTCCCTGTACTTGGATTTTTCTTGGAGACAAGTAAGGTGGCAGGGCATGGAGAAACTGAGACAGAAGACATTTACTACTTGTAATAAAGTCTCCAAATGTCCTCACATTGGCAAACCATTGGGAACTGGAACTGACTGGCACACCAAGGGGTAGATTCCATGAAGAAAAAGAAGGAAAGGCACTACAGGGATAGCTCAATGGGAAAGAGTACTTGCAGATCAAGCATAAGGACTTGAGTCCAGATTGCAGCACCCACAATGTTAGCAACCACATTAAAAAACAAACTAACAGCTGGGCAGTGGTGGCATGCGCCTTAAATCCCAGCACTCGAGAGGCAGAGCCAGGAGGATCTCTGTGAGTTCAAGGCCAGCCTGGGCTACCAAGTGAGTTCCAGGAAAGGTGCAAAGCTACATAAAGAAACCCTGTCTTGAAAAACCAAAATATATATATAATATATATATATATATATATATATATATATATATGGGGACTGGAGAGGTGGTTCAGTGGTTGAGAGCATTTGCTGCTATCCTAGAGGACCTGAGTTTGGTTCCCAATATACACTGGATAGCTAACAATCTGTAACTACAGCTCTAGGTGATCTGACATCCTCTAAATTCAATGAGCATTGCACATACATGAACACACACAACCCACCACCACCAAAAAAACAAAAACAAAAAAAAAAAAACCAACCTTTTTTTTTTTTTAAGGTAGGATTCAATTTTATGCTTAGAACCATGGGTATGCAGCTAAGAAAGAAGCACTAAGGATAACCTTGACCAAACCCTTCCACAGGGGAGGAAACTGAGAGCAGCTTGCAAAAGCAACAACCATAAGAGACTCAAAAAAAAGCTTTCTGCATCAAAATTTCCCTCCTGGCTTTCAATTTTTAATGTCTTTTTCATTATGTATTCAGTACATCAAAAAGATTGAACATTATCTCAGGAGAGACTTGGTTTCTATTGAAATAGTAAACCCTTTTCCTTATAACCGCTTTTGTTTACTTCTAAAGGTAATAAAAAGGCATCTTCTGATATTTAGCAGGTAAATCTATTAACCTTACCAAAAATGGGCTACTGAATGGTAATCTCACCCAAATATGCAACTTACTGGGCAGTTGTTGTTGAATTCCCTGCACCACGATGTCCAACATCCAGTGGTATTCTTGGCTTCCAATACTTGGAAAATGAAGACTGCATAGAACAACTGTATCCTGGTAATGGCTTGATGATGATAAAATCAACTTCCATAGGGGAAAAGAAGGGAGGGAGGCATGATTAAAAAGACCACTATGAGCAAAGTGGCATCTGAATAGAACCAGCTCTGTTAACCTCTATCAAACAAGAAAAGATCAAGGCAAAACTGATTCAGAGTAAACCCAGAAAATTCAGTAAGTATACCCCTTAAAGTGTTATTGTCCTATTAATAATGAAAGTAAACTGTTTATTTGATCTTCACCATTTGCAAATACTCTATTTAAACTAATAAAAATTCTTGAACTGGAGAGATGGCTCAGAGGTTAAGAGCACAGGGTGCTCTTCCAGAGGTCCTGAGTTCATTTCCCAGCAACCACATGATGGCTCACAACCACCTATAATGAGATCTGGTGCCCTCTTCTGGTGTGTAGGCATACATGCAGGTAGAACACAGTATATATAATAAATAAATAAATCTTTAAAAAAAACAATAAAAATTCTAGCATAACCTTAGGTTAGTTTTAAGGGTCTATCTGCTTCTCCTCAACTTACCTCTGACTTTGCCTATAGTTTTTCTGGAATTTCTGCTCATGATGGGCAGAGTAAGGACTCCAGCGCTCCTCTCACCCTCAGCAATGGTAGATGACAGGAGGCATGCTGTGCCCACATGTCCAGGAAGAGCATCACCCTGAACTACATGCTCACTGAGATCTTCCTAAAAACAACAACAACAACAACAAAAAAGTTCAGAATGTCCTGAATTTTTATTTATATTTTTTACACTTTAAAAAAGTTGTGTGTGAGGCGCAAAGCTACACAGAGAAACCCTGACTCGAAAAACCAAAAAAAACAAAACAAAACAAAAAAAAGTTGTGTGTGTGTGTGAATGAGATTTGGCATGCAAATGCCACTGCATACATGTAAAGGTCAAAGGACAACTTGCCAAAGTTGGGTCTCTTCTTCCATCATGTGAGTGCCAGGATTGAACTCAGGCCATCAAGCTTAGCAGCAAGCACCCTTACCCACTGAGCCATGCTCTCACTGGCTCCAATGGAAAAATTTTTAATAATAGATTTAGTTCTTAAATAGTATGTTGGGGGTGGTAGATATATACCTATGAGTACAGTTACTTGTGGAGGCCAGGAGAGGAGATCAGAACCCCAGGAGCTAGAGTTACAGGAGGAAATGAGTTGTCCCACCTAGACACTAGGAACTGAGCTCAGGCCATCCACAAGAACAGAAAAGGGCTCTTAACCACTGAGCTGTTGGGGAATATTTGTGTACACTGTAAAGATGTTTCTCTGCCTAAGGTGCCTACTGATTGGTTTAATAATGAGCTGAATGGCCAATAGCTAGGCAGGAGAGAACAGGTGGGATTTCTGGAGAGCAAGAACTCTGGAAAGAGAGGTGGGGATCTTGGCAGGAAGGCGGATATGCCGTACTGTACTAAGAGGTAACTGAGTCATGTGGCATAACAGATTTAAAAAGTATGGGTTAATTAAGTTATAAAAGCTAGTTGGAAAAAAGCCTAAGCTAAAGCCAAGCTTTCATAACAGGCTAAATCTTTGGGCCATTATTTGCAGGCTAGCTGTCCAAAGATAGTCCCAAAAGAAAACCTGTTACACTGAGCCACCTTTCTTGACTGCCCTAAATATTTAAACACTGTCAATTTTCATGCCCAAAAGAACTTTGAAGTGAACTTGGAGTCTGTGGAAGACAACTAATGAGCAAGGAACCTAGGAATACATGCTCAATTGGTAGGATATTTGCCCAAGTATTTATGAAGCCCTAAGTCTGATCCCCAATGTAGACAAAACGAGACATGGGGGTACATGTCTATAATCTCAGCACATGGGAAGAGGAAGCAGGAGGACTGGGCTCAGTTCAAGGTCATTTTTAACTATAGAACAGTTTAAGCTAACCTGAGCTACATGATACCCCACCTCAAAGATAAATGTACACATGATGACACATATCTGTAATCAGCACTCAGAAGGCCAAGGCGGGAGTATATTTATAGTGAGATCTTAAGGTAGGCACTTCAGTAATTTAAAAAAAAAAAAAAATGTTCAACCAAAACTTCATACTCTATTTTTATAAATTCCATCATCTTAAGTTTAGATCTATAATTTTCACATGAGATCTTATGTAATAAGAGGCAGGCATTGGTGGCGCGCACGCCTTTAATCCCAGCACTCGGGAGGCAAAGGCAGGTGGATCTCTGTGAGTTCAAGGCCAGCCTGGTCTACAGAACTAGTCCAGGTCAGGGTCCAAAGCTACAAAGAAACCCTGTCTCAAAAAACCAAAACAAAACAAAAAAAGAGGCAATCAAAAAGACATTCACAAAAAAACTAAAAATACCATCAAATTAAATAATTTAAAGATTACAAAACTTTTAATATGTAACAAGTTTCACTCAATATGTTTAAGTCTACCTTGATTCTGTTGCTATCAAGAAAATGTAGCTAGGTAATACCACTATCAAAGCATGTTCTCTTCCCTCAAAAAACAGAAATCAGCAGAGGCAGCAAAGAAGCTAGAGGTTAAGGAACCGGTACATATACTTAACAGGACAGGCACACTATATAAGGGCGTTAGGGAAGGTATCAAGCAAGTATTACTTGCAGGAAGCAAAAGAGCTAACAATTTCTATTACAAGTGTCATTAGGTTGGGACCTTAGCATAGAGTCTTTAAAACCTGACATAAGTTTTACTAGCTTTTTAGACCAGCAAGATGGCTGAGCAGGTCCAAGTCCCGCTATGCAAACCTGATGTCTCAGTTACTTTTCCACTGCTGCGATAGTACACCATGACCTAAAATAAAGCAACTTAGGGAGGGAAAGGGTTTATTTTAGCTTACAACTTATAGTTCATTATCCAGGAAAGACAAGGCAGGAATCAAGGCAGAAACTAAAGAAGAGGCCATACAGAAGCACTGCTTGCATGCCTCTCTCAGTTTGATTTCTTTCTTTCTTCCTTTCTTTGGTGTTTTTTTTTTTTTTTTTTTTTTTTTTTTTTTTTTTTTTTTTGGTTTTTCGAGACAGGGTTTCTCTGTGTAGCTTTGCGCCTTTTCCTGGAACTCACTTGGTAGCCCAGGCTGGCCTCGAACTCACAGAGATCCGCCTGGCTCTGCCTCCCGAGTGCTGGGATTAAAGGTGTGCGCCACCACTGCCCGGCCTTTCTTTGGTTTTTTAAGACCTCAGTTTGATTTCTTATACCATCTAGGACCACCTGCCTGAGGGTGGCACAATGAGCTGGGCTCCCCACATCTATCATTAATCAAGAAAATACCCACAGATTCACCTACAGACCAACCTTATGGACACATTTTCTCTATTAGGATGCCCTCTTCCCAGGTATGTCTAGGTTTGTGTCAAGTTAACAAAAAAACAACCAGTATATCTGGAAAACTGGGTTCAAACCCCAGACCTACATACAGATGGGACCAAATTGCTAAGTGTCCTCTGACCTTCACATGAGAATGTGGCATGCACATCCCACCAATACACACAATAAAATAAAAAAATTTATTAACTTGTTGCTAAACATATTAAGTTATAAAATAAATCTACCATCACAGTGAATTGTTATAATTAAAGGTACATTGAAGCTGAGGGTGTAACTCAATTGAGAATGTTTGTCTAGCATGCATAAAGCCCTGGTCCCAGTTGCAGCCCCACAAAAACTGGGCATAGAATAGAGGTCCATGCCTATAATTAAGATCATCCTTGACTACACACTGAGTTAGAGGCCTGCTGAAGGAATTGCGCCATTCAGCCCAATAACCAATTGGATGAAGTGTTTTTTGGCATTATGGGTGTGGACTGCTCTGAGGCTATGTGACACCTTAAAAACTGTGGGGCTGGGGTCACAGGCTCTCTTGGGTGGTCAGAGCAGGAGCAAGCTGCTGAGAAGTGTGGCTTAAAGTTTGGTTCTCACCACCCTTGGGCAGAACAGCAGGACAACTGGATCAACAGCAGTGTCTACCTTGTTCTGCGTTGTGAATGTACCTTATAAATCTCGTTCCTTAATAACTCTTACCAGGCACTTTACCTCAATGTCCCTCACTATCCGAGGTCCAATGTGGAGCTAACCCATGTCCACCTGAAACCTGTGTGGCCTGCCCGGGTGCTTCTGCACCACTACCTGCGCAGTGAGTTGCATGCTCAAACTCATCTTTTAAAATCCCACTCTGTCAGACATACACCCGGGCTGTGTGGCCATCCCCCTCCACTCACCTTTGTTCCACAGCCTGGTGTCCCAAGTTCTGCAGCCTGCAGAGTCCCACCAGCATTCAGGCTTTGGTCCAGCAAGCAGTTCCTGCCAGCTCCAGGAGCATAACACCTCTCATGCCCAAGCCCAGGTTTTTAAAATCCCCTCTGTTCCTGACCTGGAGCCATTACACCCACCAGAGGCGGGGCCTGCAGCAGACTGCAGCCATCACAGGTGCTACTTAGGCACAGCCCTGCCCCAGTCTGCAGTGCCTGCATCTCCTGCCTCGGAGCTGCCTGCAAGGCCTCCTGTCTCCCACCTTGCCCCATGAATGGGCTACAAAAGGCCTCATTAGGAGAAAAAAAACTTCCACCCTTTCTACCCAATCCATGGAAAGTTCTTTGAACGTTTTATATTTATATTACTTAATAGGCATAGACATCTTGTCCTGGTTTAAAATAGAATTCTACTGAGGTTGCTTATTCTGCTCCACTAAGTTTTTCTAAGGAGCAAAATCTAACCATTTACAAAAAATAAGTTCATGCCTGAATTCTTTGTCTAGTCCCTCACTGAAATAACTACTCACCTCAAAAAAGTCAAAGATTAATTCCAAGTTATCTGGCTCCATTGTCTGTATGCTGTACTCGGTCCAGCGATCAGGCTGTAAGCCATACCCACATTCTGGCTGTGAGTGCCTGCACTTGAACTCATTGTCACTTATTAAAGATATCTCCAGGCTGTTGGACATTTTGTGAAGAATAGTGGGAGACACCTTGTCGTCATCATCTTCCTCCAGACCCTCTAGTGTAAGCTTTACCCTGTATTGACAGGAGAAAATAATGAAACCCAGTAAGGGGGAAAAAAAAAATCACAGAATGTACATAAATACAAAGTGTTTTTCAAAGAACAAAAATAACATATTAGACAGACTATTCACACTGCAAGCTTATTTACTGTAATATTACTTATAGCTAGCTCTCAATTTCTTAGCCTTGAAAGAACAAGAACTCCTTTTGGGAGATCTCATTTTAGGTAGACAATTTGATAGATGGATTGATCTCCTAAGCACAAACTAAATCAAAATCTACTAAAGCATTTTTCTGGTTTTTCGAGACAGGGTTTCTCTGTGTAGCTTTGCGCCTTTCGTGGGACTCACTTGGTAGTCCAGGCTGGCCTCGAACTCACAGAGATCCACCTGGCTCTGCCTCCCGAGTGCTGGGATTAAAGGCGTGCGCCACCACCGCCCGGCTACTAAAGCATTTTTAAATGTACATTAGAATTGGAGGTTTAAACTGAACACTTGTGGAACATTCCTTTATACTGTGTGAAGATATGTCACTGTGATTGGTTTCATATAAAGCTAAATGGCCGATAGCTAGGCAAGATTGTCAGGGCAGAGAACCACTGAAAAGAAGGCAGAGCGATGCAGATGCGAACAGGACAGGAGGAACGTGGATGATGTAAACAAGCATCAAGGCAGCACAAAGATGAATAGAAATGGCTTAATTTAAGTTATAAGATCTAGCTAAAAACAAGCCTAAGCTATTGGTCAAGCTTTCATGATTAATAAGAAGTCTCTGTATGGTTATTTGGGAGCTGGCAGGAAGGACAGAAATATCCACCTACAGAACACTTGCCATATTCCTCTCTACCACAGTAATAGCCCAGGTACCTTATAAAAAGTAACTACTAAAGAAAGTATTACAGCAAACATCACTTTGTATATGTATAAATATTTTCTTTGTTTTTTATTTGGCCCATTTGTTTTAAAACAGGGTCTCACACTATGTACCTCAGGTGGCCTGGTACTAGCTATGTAGCCCAGGCTGGCCTGAAACTCACAGTAATCCTGCTATCTCAGCCTCCCTAGTGCTAGGATTATAGGCATGAGCCACAACTTGAGGCTTTATGCATAGATATTATTTGTACATATATGTACCCACTTCTTTTTTAATCGACCCAAGAATCTGTAATAAGCCTCATAGTAATGAACACAAAGATCAGTTACCCAAACCATAGGGCACAAGGACTAGTTTACTCCTAAAGAGAGGCAATTAGTTGTAGAAACTTTTAATGTCAAGAAGTATACTGAGGTCAGGACTATTTACTGTAATACCAATTATAGCTAGCTTTCGATTTCTTAGCCTTCAAAGAACAAGAACTCCATCTGGGAGATCACATTTTAGGTAGACAATTTGATAGATGGATTGATGGTTTTTGTTTTGAGTTATTGAAGTGTTTTGGGGTGCAATACCAGAACAGTATTATTAATGAAGTAATCTGCATGTTTGGCCTGTCAAAAGCCATTATCTCCTCTCAGAAAGAAAACTCTATGAATAGTTCTGGACAACTATTAATCAGCCAGAGGGATACATCATGAGAGACCAGAAATTTACAGAAATGAGCAGACAAGAGAACCATTTAAAAGAGGGAGCAAGTCCAAAGGAAAGGGATCTGTAATGGAACAAAAGATAAAAAAAATCTTCAAATAGCTATATGATGCTGTAGTTCGCTACAAAGATACATTTCCCATCTATGGATGAGTAGAATAAAAAAGAAAGGTTTCTTTAGAACTTGGTACTACCGGGTTGGGGATTTAGCTCAGTGGTAGAGCGCTTGCCTAGCAAGCGCAAGGCCCTGGGTTTGATCCTCAGATCAAAAAAAAGAAAAAAAAGAAAAAGAAAAAAGGTACTACTGAGATACATGTTCACTGCTATACTTAAAATGCAAATGCTATGCCAAGTTTTAAAATTACTGAGGCCATTACAGACACATTTGTTTTCTAAACCATGATGGCTAAGTCTATCATTAATATAAATTTCAGTGAAAAATATGACCAGAACAGTCACCTATTTCTAACTATGCACATTTATTTCAAAAAGAATCAAATCTTTTATCATGTAGATCCAACTACATAGAATTATAAGAAAATATTTTGGTTCAAGTCTAATGAGCAAAGTAGCAATCAAAACCCTCATAATGATTTCTATATAAACAAGAATGGCGTAAGACACAGTACTAATTTTCATTCAAATCAGACCCCCAACTATTATTTCTTAAATGCAGCACAGGAAAAACATCCTAAAGTCTTACTCTAATGAGACAATTCACTAAACTGCAGAGTAGTGCATGTCTACAACCTGTGCACTAGATCAGGCTAAAGCAGCAATTCAAGGCCACTTTGGGTACACAATGACCCCCCCCATACACACTCAAAAGAATGTGTAACATATCTTCCCTTCATTTAAAACAATCTGTAAACAAAAACTTAATTATGCACAGCAGACTACTTAAAAAAATGAAGTCAAATAGACAAGGCACACATATTAAATTCTCTCATCACAATAGCTAATATATGGGGGTTTAAAGTGCTACTGCAAGGTGACCATTACTGTTTGACAAACTTCCAGTATTTTGACATTGCAGACCACACTTCTCCAGCATGTTTTTACTTTTATTTTTAATGATTCTCACTATTAATGGCTTTCCCTTTGGGAATTTGTGTGGGCCTTGGCAAAAGATGAAAATGTGTACAATGGTAGCTTCTCTAAACAAAGTTAATTCTCTGGAAAAAAATATCACATTGTGTCCTCCTAATTACACAAAGAACAGGAAACTTAGATATTTACTAGACACAACTGATCCCAAGGATGAAATGCCTACAAGTCAGATGCACAGCCTGAGGCCATCAAGGGCAAAAGTTCAGTTAATAAGTATAGAGAAATCAGAATGGTATGCTATGGTATAATGGGAAAACAGTAAGACATTAGGACCTTCCCTTTCAGGAGTGCATGAGGGGAAACAGGCCCATATAAAAGACTAAGACACAAAGGGACACATTTGAGGAATAGCTCAGTACTTATCCCTTGGAGGGATGAAAATAGCTCTTAAATTGTAGTGGAGTATCTAGTCCCAGAAGTCCTTTTCCCAAGGTCAGGCATTTGGAAAAGGGTCCCTATTTCCTCGGGGACTTGAAAAAAGTTCCAGCGGACTTGAAAAAAGTTCCAGCTTGCTACAAAGAAAGTTAACTCTGGTCTCTGGAAAGAGGAACTTAACATATGACTGCTGCCCATTGTCAAGATCAGTGCTAGATTCCTCAATTGCAGATCTCAAGCCACAGCCCAGCTCACATACCCCTTTTCTCCACTTTAATCCTATATGCAACTCTAGAGTATAAAAGGTTTAATCATTTTTCCATAAATGCTGCTGGCAATCATCCAGATTCACCCTGAGATCATGTCAGTCCCCCCACCCCCCAACTCCACACATCCTCTTTGGTACCTGAACACTCACCTACTACCCACCCCTGCTCAAGCAGGTCTCTGGCAGCCACTTTTTCTTGTGATTGGGATATGTTTTATAACATTTAGGTAAGTATAGCAAAACAACTAAAGATTTATAGGGTATATCATTATGAATTATATTAAAAAGATAATATCAAGGTCTCCCGTTACTGCAAATGGACATTTCTACCCAGCCTTGATATACCAGAAAAGCATGCTTGTTATATATCAAAACTTAGAATTCTTGATTCCAAAATCCCATGGTTAGAAGTCAAGAGTCAAGGTAGGCTACATCTTAAGGAAGCCAGCTTACTCAGATTTATGTTCAAAACTAATTTAACTATCTTAGCAAAGCTTTTCCATCTATCCCTAAAACAGGGAGTGGGGAGGGAGGAAGGGAAGAAGAGGAAGGAAAGCAGCAGACTCTGGAGTTGCCAGGATAACTTTTACCTTTCACTGTCAAAAACTAAGTCATAACAAAGTTGGGACTCTAAAAGCCATTTCTGACAATCATTTTCTGTTTATGCCATTTTCCTCTCTCCATAAAATTACTCATTTTATCAACTTTAAAGCAATCTCTACAGTATGAAAGGTTATTGACAGAAACTACTTGTTTTTATAAAAGAGAATTTTTCTGGTTGCAAATTTAGAGGTTAAGACTAATATAAATGTGTGTAACAGTAGTATTTGAGGGAGATAAACAGTTCATCCTAGAATGCTATCATTTTAAAGGTCAGATATCTACAGTAATAGCAAAAATAAATGGCCTAAGTAATAAAATCACATGGTCATACCTAAATCTAGACTTTTTGAATTTTTTCTTGGTAATTGAGACAGGAGGTTTCTCAGAATAATGCAGACGTAATCTTATTTCAGTCTGACATGTGAGCCATCCAGAATCCAGTGTTTCAACACCATCTGGTGGGATAAAAAAGAAGGATAATATAATTACACAGCTGTAAGCAATCCAGTTAAGTTTAATACATATTAACAATTCTAGTTCACATTCATATTTCAATACACTGAGATTATGTAATACTGGTCCTTTTCCAACATAAAATGTAATTAATACATTAACCGTAATTTAAAAAACCTTAAATGTGTCACTGAAAAAGAACTTTCATTTGAAGTTAGAGAAACAAAGCGAACTGACTACTAATAGTCAGCTACTTGGAACTTTGAGTAAATCTGTAAAAATTGCCATTATAACCTGGGAATGTCTGTACATTTTTAATCCCAAGACTCTGGAGGCAGAGGCAGGTAGGTCTCTGTTAGTTCCAGGCCAGCCAAAGCTACATAATAAGAGATCAGTCTCAAACAAACAAACAAACAAGGATTGTTGCTGGGCATGGCACCCTTCCATCTCAGCTGGGCATGGTACCCTGTTAGTTCCAGGCCAGCCAAAGCTACATAGTAAGAGACTTATCTCACAGAGAGATAGATGGAAGGATGGATGGAAGGAGGGAGGGAGGGAGGGAGGGAGGGAGGGGGGAAGATACATACATACATACATATATATATAAGGATTGTTGCTGGGCATGGCACCCTTCCATCCCAGCACTCAGGAGGCAGAGGCAGGAAGATCTCTGAGTTTGAGGCCAGCCTGGTCTAAAAACAAACAAAAAACAAAACCTGAAAGTCTTCATATCCAACTAAATCTGACTATGAGACTAGTATAAAAGACTGGAGAAAAGAGAAGAACTAAACTGTGTCAGCTCTGATTCTCACACTTAATATGTGCCAGCCACCATAACATTCTGCTAATACCACTTAACTTGAAGTTGCCTACTAATGAAGATAATAAAATTTTCAAATACCAGTGGTGCTGTTTTCAACCTAACCTTTTAAATCAACAGGACTTAAAAAAAAAAAATCAAAAGGTATAACTTATGTCTTAAAATCTTCTAATTTCAAACATTATTTGTAAAATGGACAAAGTCAAAGAAATGCTTTTCCACCCTGAAAACTAACTAAAGCTAAATTTAAAATGCACTGGGAAATGAAAAAGATAGCAAAGACGGAAATGCTACAATTTATGGCCATAAAAAGTAATTAACACGACAGATATTATGTCATACATTACAGCTGAAGAAAAATCTATTCTCTGGGGCCTGGAGAGAGTATATCTGCTCTCACAAAGGACCTGAGTTCAGATCCCAGCACCCACAGTAGACAGGTCACAACCTGTAACTCCAACTCCGAGTGTCACCCTCTTCTGGCCTCTGTGGACACCAGCACTCAGGTGCACAGAAACATACACAATTAAAAATAAAATGATCTTAACTGGGAGTGGTGGCCCAGAGGCAGATAGAGCTCTATGAGTTCCAGGCAAGCCAAGGCTACATAGTGAAACCTTGTCTCAAAAAAAAATAAAAAACTAGCCGGGCGGTGGTGGCACACGCCTTTAATCCCAGCACTCGGGAGGCAGAGGCAGGCGGATCTCCGTGAGTTCGAGGCCAGCCTGGTCTCCAAAGCGAGTTCCAGGAAAGGCGCAAAGCTACACAGAGAAACCCTGTCTCGAAAAAAAACAAAAACAAAAACAAAAAAACCAACCAAACAACAACAACCCATTCTCTATAAAGTTTTAAAACAACATATATATATATATAAAAATATACTATATATATATATATTTACTATATATATAGTAAATAATAGGACAAGACCTTAAAAATAAGCATTAAAACTATTCAAACACTTTAGACTATATTATTTTCTTAATATAATACTTCCTAATGAAATATATGGGGAAAGGTTCAATTCCTTTTCAAATACTGCCATAGCATATATACTGCCTCTGTGTTTAATGTATATAGTAAATCCTCTAAAGAGCATTCTTGCCGGGAAAGTACAGTGGTCACCAGCAACTCATCTCTGGTTCAGAGTCAGACCACTTCTGATCCTTAGGTACAGCACTCAGGATAAGACAAGGCAGCAAGGCAGTCTGATGACTGGGAGGCTTCAAACCACTAGAGAAAGTTTCAATTTTGTTTTGTTTTGTTTTTTTTGTTTTTTCGAGACAGGGTTTCTCTGCATAGCTTTGCGCCTTTCCTGGAACTTACTCTGTAGCCCTGGCTGGCCTCGAACTCACAGAGATCCACCTGGCTCTGCCTCCTAAGTGCTGGGATTAAAGGCGTGCGCCACCACCGCCATGCAGGAAGTTTGAATTCTGAGGATCAAGTACTTATCGGAGCAGAAAGGCATAAAAACATCTTAAGCATATTTTGAAGATGTGTTTCTTTATTATAAATTAGTTTTTGAAGAGTTAGCAAGAATTACTAGAAAATTCTGGCTGTGTGGATTTATTGTAAACACATTATTTAAACATATAAAATCTACCAATTTAGCCCACAAGCAACATTTAGCTCTTTAAATGTTTAGAACCATTATATTTTCAATATAAGTGTTAAAAAGAAATGGTAAGCTAACATTTTAATACCAATATATATAATTTTAAAAATATTTGTACCTATTTATGGGTATAGTATCATTAATTTAAAACATATATCCCATGTGTAATCAAATCAGAGAAATTAGCATTATCTACCTCCTCTACCAGGTATACTTCTTTATAATTATATAAACTCCTAAATCTGAAATGACCAAACACTAAATGCAAACCTTGAAGCTATTTATGATTTAACAGAATAGACTTGTCTCTATTTTCAGTGTCGCACTGTGTTATCTCAGTATGTTACGTATCTCCAATGAGATGTTAAGGCAACAGGTTAATCATACCATTAGATGTTTTCAAAATACAGTCTCACTTACTGTGGATTCCAAATTGTCCATCATCAATAATGATTTCGCTTTCTGGAATTCAAGGAAAATAAAAGGCCTAGTTAAAAACTCATGATGTCTACAGAACGAATGAACAACTGAAAATTTACTTTAAGTACTGTTTACAATGGTAATTATATATATAACGTAAAGCAGCCTACGTGAATAAGCATGTTTATTGTGGCCCTGGATAAAGTATTCCCTTTCAGGAGGCCAGCAAGCAATGTTGGTCCTACAGACTTAAGTGATTGTTCACAAGGAGAGACAAGGTCCTGGGAAGGTGCTCTGTGGGATGGGACGAAGCTCAGCACCCACCATGCATTAGCCTACCAAGCTCCTTGCTTATGTCTCAAACCAACAGTCTTGGCACAATTAAAATGCTTATTCTTATGTGGTTCACATCCAGAACTTGGCTAAGAATTAATGTCCTCAAACCCCAACATTCTTGCAGCCAGCCAAAAGCTTTATAAACAGCATCAACTTACCTGTACATACAGAGCTGTGGAGAGCTACCAAGAGTAAATGCTAGCACAGCCCTTCACTAACAGTTCAAGATCATGAAAAAAGCTGCAAAGCTGTATCTAGTAAAACATGAAAGACGTTTCCTTCTTAGTACTCTTCTCAGCTTACTTTAAGCAAGCCTGAAACCATGTTAGAATAAATGGCGTGTTTCCTAAACACTGTCCAGCAGACTGCACATTGCCTTTAAGTTTACATCACCTTCCCCCCCAAAGCAGAACATTAATTTCTATGAGAACAGAAATAAAGTCATCCCACTTCTCACAATGCAAAAATATATTTAATTTCAAGATGCATCCAAATGTAAACTGTGTTTTAAAATACTTAATTCTCATTAAGCTCCAACTTCAATATGAACTATTGTAATTGTAAAGATGCTGCTGTAAAATCTATCAGAAATATATTAAATGTATTACATGTATTATATGTAAGAAGAAAATCCAATAAGGAAGATGGAGTGAGACATCTATTTAAACACCATGTGTCCTTTAAAGAGGGCAAAGCAGAAACTCCTACCACTTCTAATCTAAGCTACAAACCCCACAACCAGTTGTTACTCCTCAACTTTGATTTCCTGGAGGAACTAAAACATGTACTTCTCAGACTGATTCACTTCACAACTACAAGTGAGTAGTTTCATGTATGTAAAATGAGTGTCAAGATCTATTTCAGCATAGACAAGTGAACTAAAAAACACTTGGATGAAGAGAATTGCCATTTTTTTTGGCACAGAAAATTGAATTAAAAAACAAAAAACCTCTGAATATAAATAATAGCACAGCCAAGAGGGAGTTTGAATGAATTAGAAGAATACATCAACTATAACAAAGAAATGTAAATTCATTTAAGTATTTACTAGTATTTAAAAAAAACAAATATGATAACTATTAGCATTCAAAATTGAACTCTTGAGAGTTTTTGTTTTAGATAAATTCTTTCTTAAAATGTTCTCTAAATTTGAGCAATAAAGCCATGAATCCTCAGTAAAGAATATTATTAACTTTCTAACAACTCCAAATTTCAATGTCTCATAATAATCTAAAACCCCCAAATAAAAATAAGTAGACAAGCATTTCTAATAGTTTATAAAGAAAGGCTATACAAACTGTTTAGTTTTGGAAATAAGATCCATGAAATGTTAAGTGATTATCTGTAGTACTGACAATGCATTGATTTTAAATTTCAGAATAAAAATGCACTAAGTCCCTAAGCCACTGTGCAGCACATTAGTAACTTTATGCATACGCCTCAAACAGATGCAGTTAATGCCCATACCTAAAGGGGTTATTGATCGTGGTTGTAGATGAGTCTCCCACTTGTGAACTATGACTTGACATGGACCACCGATAGTCTGCAATTTAAAAGTTAAACGTCTGCAATAATTTCTTATATCTTATTTCTACCCATGGTTTCATTAGATGTTTGTGGCCTAAGTCTTACACTAAATATGAGACCAAGAAACAAGAAATTCATCTTGCTAATTATCAATACTATTATGTCCCAAATCAGACATGTACCCAGGTCACAAAACATGATGAAATACTACAAAAAAAAATGTGTTAAAGCAATAAATAAAAAGAACTGAGATGAACTGGCATACAAAACTCTCTTTAACCCAAATGCAAATTTATCTACAATACTTTTTTTTTTAAAGAAAAATTAACTTTGCACTAATATTAATTCTATTTAAAGTTAAAGTTAACATCAATTATACTTCCTTTGGTATGTCAAAGGGATGTTTCTAAATATTCCCCTACATGTTGAAGAGATAGCCTAAACAACCTATGAGAACAGGACAAGATCACTTAGCACATATTACTGCAGGAACCTAGAGGTATAGCAAAATCTTCTACTTAAGAATACTGCTCATTACATTTCTCATATTATAGTAACTCATGTTTGCAAAGAGCACAAGAAATCCTAGAAGAATACATAAGTGAACAGCCAAGTCTGAAGAATAACTGTGGTAAAGGGAAACTAAATTAACACCAAATTTGAGATTTACGCTTTCAAATTTAAAAGCCATGGTATAATAATTTCTTATGTTGATATCATGTTTCCTTACTAGTAAAGAAAATTATGTGCTGTTGCTGCCACACAATTTTAGAACAGGAATGAACCAACAGCAAAGGCCCTCTGAACAAATACAAGGCAGACTAAAGAAACTTACATATTTAAAATCATATGCCAAAAAAAGTACTTATACATTTTAAAAGCAGACTTTGAAACTGTAACCCTGTAAGACAGAATTTTTTGTATACTCTGATAATTTAAATAAAATATAGAGAAGCAAAAAGGAAATACAAAAATTACTCACTATTACACTATTTCTGAATAATTACTACCAACATAAATCTTTGAACTTGGAATATATAAGCTTCTCTGTGTATATTATACACCTTTAGATGGCTCTTCCATAAAAGTATTCCACAATCTTATTGGATTTAATTGTTGATTTAATTTGGTAAATGTGTCAATTAATCAGTATTCAACAAAACAGGCATAGTATTAAACAATATAATTCCAGAACTTAAAACAGGTAAATTCTTTTCTAAAATTTATAAACAGTTAAAAACTACAACAGCACTGAAGGTTTACTCAAATCATTAACTCTGAGATACTAAATGACATGTTCTTTCACAATAACTCTTTGCCATTACATTGGTCATCTAAAATATGTTGAATATTATAATTTCTAATACACTAAAAAAAGGACATTTAATCCTACAATACCTGCTATATGCTTAAAACTGTCTTTAAACTGTTTTTACATTAATTAAGAGTGTGAGTGCATGTGTGTGCGTGTTCCTATGCTCACACATGCAGGCATATTTTCATCTGTCTTTTAATCTTCAAAAGAAGCAAATGTATACATTAAAAACAGGTATGTTTCTTAGTAATGAAAACAAAGAGTTATCTAAGCTTTTTCTCATTCACTCTACCTCTCTATTACATCCTTCTACCTCCTGGCAGCCAAACTACCTTTCAAAAATGGTGTGGACTTATCAGTAATCAAATATGAAATAAAAGAGTGCCATGAATAGAACTATTAACAGGGATAAAAACAGGAAGAAAAGAGAGTTTGTTTTGCTTTGGTGTCGTTCCAGTGTCAGGATAACTCTACGGAATGATGACTACAGTACCTACCACCTACGAACAGTCTTATGAATTATTATATATTTCATAGAAAACCTATTTTAGTAATTATTTTAATATCTTGACTTTCATCAATTAGTAACAGATCTATTATTCACATAGATTTGAATAATGAGGAATAGTTTAATAGGTGACTTTCTGTCTACAAGCATTCACACTATAGATACGTGTTGGCTGATACAGCATTAGAGAGTCAAGAAACAAAAACAACACACCTTTGATCCCAGTACTCAGGAGCCAGAGGCAGATAGATCTGAGTTGAGGCCAGCTTGGTCTACATAGCCAAATTCCAGACCAGTCAAGGCTACATAGTAAGACCCTCATCTCAAAAACAAAACAAAACAACAAACAAACAAAAACCCTAGTTTTAAAGTAAGTACATTGATTTCTAAGCTGTTGACTATGACTTTTACATACATTAGAGAATATAATCTTAAATTTAAATTTCACTGATGGGCTTAAAAAAAAAATAACACTGGCCAGGTGGTGGTGGCACACACCTTTAATCCCAGCACTTGGGAGGCAGAGACAGGCGGATCTCTGTGAGTTCCAGGCCAGCCTGGGCTACCGAGTGAGTTCCAGGAAAGGCGCAAAACTACACAGAGAAACCCTGTCTCAAAAAAACAAAAAAACAAAAAAACAACAAAAAAAAAAAAAAGCAAAAAAAAAAAAAAAAACTGAAATATTAGGAAATTTAAAATCTCAGAAATGATTCAAAAATACATAATCCACCGGGCAGTGGTGGCGCACGCCTTTGATCCCAGTACTTGGGAGGCAGATCTCTGTGAGTTCGAGGCCAGTCTGGGCTACAGAATAAATTCCAGGACAGGTTCCAAAGCTACACAGAGAAACCCTGTGTCGAAAAACCAAAAAAAAAAAAAATCCTTTATGCTAATATGCTAATTTATAGGCTAAATATAATCATCCATTCTTATTCTTTAAAATTTTGAGAAAGAATAGTTTTATTTCTTCAAATGATGTGATAACTTTAAGCATTTGGAATACAGTAGGTTATTTTTGGAGAAAAAGTAACAAGCATTTTATTAACATAAATACCTGCAGTTACTTCACAATTTAATATATAAAATCATGACTATAGAAATATTTCTAAACATTACTAACAAAAATGTTTGCATTAATTTCTGAAAAGATTTACTTATTGCTTTCTCTTTAAAAAATTATTTTTAATTATGTATAGGTGTGTCTGCATGTGGCTGTGTGGTGCAGGTGCCCTTGAGGCCAGAGGCATCAGATCCCTAGAAGCTGGAGTTACCCACCATTGTGAGCTAACTGTGGTAGGTGCAGGGAACTAAACTCAGGCTCTCTGGAAGAGCAGCAACAGCCCTTAGTCACTGATCTGTTTCTCTAGCCCACTTGTTGCCTTCTAACACCACTCAAGTACAACAAGCAACAGGAGAGAGAAAGGACACGGAGATGAGTTTGCTGTATGTTTTTAATACATCAGCACACCCAACTGTGAGTCAGGTAAAGGCACTGCTTAAAGACAAACTTTACTGATTCCATTCGTCCCACAATTTAAAAAACAACCTGCATATAAGAAGATTTTTTTTTACTCTACAATACCAGATACAATATTATGTAACTACATTTCTAGTAAATGTCCAATAAGAAAATGATCATCCCGACAATCAAATAAAGGTAGGTAGACCTCAAGTTAACAGTAAAGCATTCGGCATCCAGAAGAATATTATTATATCAAGAAGCCACTCTAAAAAATGACAAGCTAGCCTATTGTAACAATGAGCAATTATCTTATAACTGACTGACTTGTTAAAGCATTTTAAAAATTAAGAGATGAAAGTCAAAATAAAAGTTAACAATGAATTAAATTATGAGTGTTAGCATTATAAAAATTATGATACTTTTAAAACATAATGGCTTGTTTTCACAAAAAATTAGTTTTTCAAAAAACATAATAAAAATTGGGTACATTTCACTCTAAAAAAAATTCATCAACTCCTTAAATTTAAATTTTAATTCCTTAAAAAAGTAGTTTAGGGCCTGAACAGATAGGTTAACTGTTAAAGACACTGGCTGTCCTCCCAAAGGACCCAGGGTTCAGTTCCAGTATCCACACAGTGGCTCACACCCATCCATAATTGTAGTCCTAACTGTGATGCCCTCTTCTGGCCTCTGGGGATTCCAGGCACACACATGCTGCACAGGCATGCAGACGCACAGGCAAAATACTCATAAAGGAAATAAATAAGTCTTTTTAAATTTCATTATTTAGTGAAGATGTGAAATCAATAGACTCTATGTGGACCCACACTGAGTTTCCATTCTAGGAATGTCCATCACCTTTGTTTGCTATATTTAAATAAAGGAACAATTGCTTCCTGTAAAATTACTGAAATTTATCACATTAACACCTTACTCTCACTTTACAATGCCTATAAGAATAAACACAGCTTTGAGAAACTGAGAAAAAGGAGGAGCTCACAATACCCTCCCTTTCTTGTGCTCCACAGATCATCAATTTGCTAGGGATAGACATTTTCTGCAGTGGTCTAGAGATTGGCAAGTTGTTTATTCTCCTATAAATAACCCTTCACCCATGCACCTGTAAGCAATTGCAATCAAACTCACTGGTACTCGAGCACATACTCATGGATGTGCATGTGTGCATGCATGTGTGCACATGCGCTAGCGCACATACACACACACACACACACACACACACACACACACACACACACACACACACACACACACCAAGAAAGAAAATAGAAAAACTGAGATAAAAAGGACTTTACAATTCTAGCAAACTAAAAAGAACATGTCGAAGAGAAGAAAAGTATGGAAAAACAAGAATTGTGACATTGTATTTGCTTACAATAAAACTTAGTAATGAATGGGACCCAGGAAGCCTGTATTCAAGCCCTTCATCTTACAGATAGAGCTGGCATCCATCTAAAGGAGAAGAGCAATCACAAGCTCATCTGCCTCAAGTTCTATAGCTGCCTAACTAGACCTCCTAAAACTCCTGTCCAGTGACCTGCTTATCTTCCACTTCAGCTTTCCTATCAACCATAATATTTATAAGATATGGATTCAACTGATTCACGTATTTTCATTATTCAAGATTCCTTGCATTACATCTATCATTTGGCAATACACTGTTAAGACAAAGTTTCATAATAATTATAATAAAAAAAAGTTTCATTTTAAAAAGGCTAGCAACTTTTAGAAGTGTCACTTTAAGCTGGCATGAGGGGAAAAGACTGTAGCCATATGCATGGGATTTTATGTAGCTATTTACTCTAGTCCATGAAAAACATACTTACCAGGGCAGCCCCTGCATCACACGGTACATGTGTACACGATACAGAGCAAGCACCTACTTAAAGAAACACACTCACCAACATATACTGTAAACTTTTGCAAGTATTACAAGGGAAAACTCAGTTGGTTACTGTTAGGCAGATTTCCTGCCAATTTTCCAAGAGGTATCAGTGGACTAATCTGCTGCTTTTGGTTACATTTTTTTTTTCATGAAAATAACCACACTACAAGTTGGCTTATTGTGGCCTGTGTTGACAATAGTTTTATATAACTGCCCAAAGGACTCACTTTCACTGTCCAGATCCTCCTTTCCAAATAACATTTAATTTCCCATAACACAAAGTTTCTGTATACCAGGACTCTCATACATCTAATCCTGAGTGCCATGGTTTGTTTACTCATACATATTGCTCAATTTGTACTGGAGGACTGGACCATGAGGTACAACCCCTAGACCAACCAAATAAGCAGATGCTCTTTTTTGTTAGACTATTGTCAAGATAAGCCAACACCATGATTACCCACAATGTAATTTCAGTTCAATTACTGAATGTTTACAAAATATTCTTGGAATAAAAAACGTAATAGGTGCAAAAGACAGCTAGAGTGGATTTGTCCGTTTTTATGACAGCTGAGAGTGAGGTAACAGTGGTTGCTAATATGTTCATATATAAAAGTATTCTGTAATTCCCAAGGGAAATACATTTTTTTCCCAAGGCCTAGTCCATGTTTTGTTTCCTACACCCCTGCTAAACCCTTGTTCACATGCACAAGTGTGGCAAAGGTAAAAATCCAAAGGGAAAGAAGGAATCCTTTCACTAAATAAATCAATGTCTGTAAATTAAGGAAACAAGTTAACATTTTCTTTTCTGAAAGTTAAAACAATCCTAAAATAATAAATGTGAACAGGTAGATTGAGAACCAACAGATGCTCAAAACTTTTGGAGAAGACCCTGACTGATCAGCAGCATCTATGGAAATCTCTAAGAGGAATCACTCTGCTTTTGGTAGGTGTTAAACAATGCAGCCACTAAGAGACAGATGACTGCCATGAAATAATTTTTAAAAACAGTAACTTGCTTAAAGTTGGCTAACGTACTTCTCTAAATGTATTTATGCCATATAATATTAAAAACAAATGAAAAAAATTTTAATTGATACTAGTTTACAAAGTTACAGAAAATCCATGCATTAGATAACACTGTAGAACATACTTACTATTTATTAGTCTTTTAAAAATCCCATGACAGACAATGTTTGTCTGTGAAGTAGGTACTTACTTGTTTTTCTGTTTTTGTTTTTGGTATGAAAATGTTATTGAGAGTTCTATTCCTATTTGACCAAAACATACTCATTTAACTTCTAATGTTTTCAAACTTAAAGCAGTTGCTTTTGAAAGTCCTAAAGAAATTGGAAAATAAAGAAAAACATACCTTTGGTTCTAAAAAGCACCCTCTGAAGTAGCGGTACTGAATTGATATTCCTCTACTGAGAGCAATCGTTGCTTTCCATAACATACTGGTGGATTGGGGACAAAAAAGAAACCAAACAAACATCAATATCAAAGTAAAATGTATAAAGAACTCATAATTCACAAAAGTTCTCAAATAAGGACCCTACTGTTGTGGGATACTTGTACACTAAGTGAAGATGTGTTCCTGTGATTGGTGTAATAAAAAGTTAAATGGCCAATAGCTAGACAGAAGAGAATAGGTGAGACTTGCAGGCAGAGAGAGGAAGACATAGGGCTGAATGTATGCATGTAAGATTCACCAGCAAGACATGGAGATGAAACAGGAGGTGCAGGATGAAAGAAAGGTAACACCACATGGCAGAACGTAGATTAATATAAGTAGGTTAATTTAAGTTATAAGAGCTAGCTGAGAACAATCCTAAGCTAAGGCCAAACTTTCATAATTAATAAGTCTCCATGTCATATGTGAGCTGGCGGCTCAAAGAAAAATCCAACTACATCCTACCCATGATTTTACTCCAGGCTTGTCCAGCAGGCAGTGAGAATGCAGTGTTAACCCCATTCTCAAGGAGTTTGCTTTCCTGTGTGGGTAAACAAATACATAAGCAAACTACAAACACTAAACTAGCCAGGCAGTGGTGGCCCATGCCTTTAATCCCAGCACTCGGGAGGCAGAACCAGCCAGATCTCTGTGAGTTCGATGTTAGTGCTAGCCTGGTCTACAGAACAAGATCCAGGACAGGCACCAAAACTAAACCCTGTCTTGAAAAACAAAAACAAAAACAAAAAAACGAAAACAAACACTAAACTAACAAGGCCAGGTAGGGAGGTATAGGTCTGTAACACCAGTACTTGGATGGTTGAGGCAGAAAAATTCTGAGTTCTAGGTCTGAGTGGACTGCATAGCAAGTTCAAGGCAAGCCTCAGCTACATGGTAAGACCCTGTGTTTAAAAAAAAGAAGAGCCGGGCGGTGGTGGCGCACGCCTTTAATCCCAGCACTCGGGAGGCAGAGGCAGGCGGATCTCTGTGAGTTCGAGGCCAGCCTGGTCTCCAAAGCGAGTTCCAAGAAAGGCGCAAAGCTAAACAGAGAAACCCTGTCTCGAAAAACCAAAAAAAAAAAAAAAAAAGATGAAAAATAAAAAAAAGAAGAAAGAAAAAACAAAAACACTCCAAATTTGGGAGGAAGCTTTAGAGCAGAATCCTCAGTGAGAAAATATCTGACTGAGAGCTAAAGAATAAGAAGGAATCAGCTATACACAGAACCACAAGAACGCCAGACAATCAAATCAAAGCAATATATAATGTCAATCTTCTCTTGTCTTCCAACTGACCACTAAAAGGTTTTGGCCATAAGTGAACCATGAACACTGGTAAGTTATAGTCCCAAGCCTAACTGTCTTTTGTCCTTTAACTTAAAATCACCCCGCTGGTATTTCTCATAGGGACACTAGACGTTTACGTACAATATTTAGGACAACAGCAACACAAATGTCCACAATTGAAATAAGTGCCACCTTTGTTGACATCTATCAATTCTATCCTAACCACTCTGCCATGAAGATTAGAAAATTAAAGCCTGGATCCATGAACTCTGCCCAAGATTACAGTTAACTGCATACACCTAGATCTGCCCTTTCCTAGTCCATTGCACTAGCAACAAGCTTATACTGAACTTAATGCTACTAATGACTACATGTTTTACTCATTAATATCACATACATCCCAGAAAGTAGTTTCAGCCAAGTATAGTGACACACACTTGTGACACCAACTGCTTTGGAGACTAACACAGGAAATTTGCAAGCTCAAGATCAAGTTTGGCTTGGACTATAGTATGAGTCCAAGTATATTCTGAGTAACTTAGTTAAGATCCGGTCTCAAAATACAAAATAAAAACAGAAGCTAAGCCAGGCATGGTGGTGTACACCTTTAATCCCAGCACCCAAAAGGGCAGATCTCTTTGAGTTCAAGGCAGCCTGATCTACATAGTAAGCTCTAGGCCAGCAAGAGATACATGGTGAGATCTTGTCTCAAAAACAATTTTTTTCTTCTCTCTTTTTTTTTTTTTAAGAGGCAGCAAGATGGCTCAATGAGTAAAGACAGTTAGCCAGGCAGTGGTTAAAGAATTAAAGAAACCTTGGGCTGGAGAGATGGCTCAGTGGTTAAGAGCACTGACTGCTCCTCCAGAGGTCCTGAGTTCAATTCCCACCAACCACATGGTGGCTCACAACCACCCGTAATGAGATCTGGTGCCCTCTTCTGGCCTGCAAGGACACATGCATGCAGAACACTGTATACATAATAAATAAATAAATCTTTTTAAAAAAAAAAAAAAAAAAAAGAATTAAAGAAACCCAGCATATAGGAGGCAGGGGCAGGCTGACCTCTGTGAGTTCCAGGACAGCCAGGGCTGTACAGAAAAACCCTCAAAAAAATAAAATAAAATAAAATAAAAAATCAAATAGAGTAAAGACACTTGCCACCAAGCCAGATAACCTGAGTTTGATTCCCAAGACCCACTTGGTAGAAGAGAACCTATTCACAAAAGTTGTCTACACATGCCATGGCATGGGTTAATTCAGACACATATATACACATAAATAAATAATATATACATAAACAAATACAATTAAAAAAAAACAAGAGAGTGAAAAAAAGGACAAGTAAAGAGCTCAGTAGGAAAACATTCCTCTTGCATGTACAAAGGCCCTATGTTCAATCCCCCACGCTTCCCCCAAAACAAAAATAACTTCATATACCAGGTGTGGATGTGTGTGCCTGCAATCTCAGCACTCAGAAAACTGAAGCAGGAGGGTCACAAGTTCAAGAAAAGTCTCAAAACAATAATATAATAATAACAACAGTTCAATGGCAGTATGCATGTTTAGCATGTATGAGGGCCAATATTTGATCCCCCCCCCACAAACACACACATACAAAGAAAGATAAAAGCAGCAATGGACTGAGAAATCTAGAGAGAATACCTAGATTTTGTTTTAAATGAGAAAAGCCCATTTGGAAACATAATGGTTGGTAAAGATAGTCTAGTGGCACAGGCCTGCCCAACAACTGAGGAAGCTGAGATAGGTCTCAAGTTCAAGGCTCAAGACCAGCCCTGGGTAACTCAGCAAGATATCATCTCAAAATATAAAGGAAATGGCTGTGTGTGTAACTCAGTGGTTTAGGACTTGCTTAGCGTGTGCAAAGTCTTAGGTTAAATTCCTAGTTCATCCAAAATGGAGGGGGGCTCTCTCAGGAGAGATGGGTTCTTTGGGATGGACCGGTGAGTAAAGGTGCTTGCTGCCAAGCCTGCTCACCTGAGTTCTATCCCCAGCACCCAGATGGCAGAAGAGAGCTGACTCCTGCAACTTGTCCTGACTCAAACACACACAGTGGCAAGCAAACATACAAATATACAAATATTGTACACAAATATACATGTACAATAAAAAATGTTAATGAATAAAAGGGGGGTGAGAATGATAAGAGTCAAAAGATGTTAAAAGTTTGGAATGGAAGTTAAGGAATCTCTTTTTCCACAAACTTTGTACAGTGATTTTACTCTTTTGAAATTGTGTACATGACAACTTTCATAAAAATTAAACTAAAAGAAACACTATATACAGATTACCTCAGTAGTCCCTAGTTTATAATACAAATGTCACCATTATTCTATAACCTGGCATTTCTGTACTCACCTTTCTCCTGTCTCGTTCTCTGGAAGAAGAGCCACAGCATTTTGAGGATTCCAGTTTCCCAGGGTATCACAGCTTCCACATATTGCAAAAACCTCTCCTAAAGAAATCAGAACCAAGTTCAATTCCCAGCACTTACATGGTGGCTCACAACCATCTGTAATGAGATCTGGCACCCTCTCCTGTATACATAATAAATAAATAAATCTTTAAAAAATAAATAAATAAAAATAAAAATAAAAAGAAATCAGAACCGCCAGGCTTTTCCAAACAGGAAATTTTCCGATTTTAGGAAGCAAGAAGAGAACAGTCAGCTATAACTGTCTTCAGAATCTCCTTGAGTCAAGAAAGGGAGCCTCAGGCACGGCTTCTGACCCACTGCCATTCTATCCCCTTGTAAGTTAATGTGACTCATCTCTCCAGAACCAGAGGCAGCAAAAAGAAATAGGCACTGGAACAAGCTTTTCTTCATTTGTTCAACTACTTAGTAAGCAAATAACAAGCATGCAAGTAGCAAAGTGATCAAGGCTTGACACTTCCAACTTCAAGAAATAAACACCAAAAAGGGTTTTTGTTTGTTTTTTGTTTTCTTATTTTGTTTTTTGGAGACAGGGTCTTACTATGTAGCTCTGGCTGTCCTTGAACTTACAGGGAGGCACCCATCTCCACCTCCAGAGTGCTAACATTGTGCTCCCAAAAACATACTAAGAATTCTAGAGAAATATTAATTAATAGCTGTTGGGAAGTCTCCTCCAACACCCACCTCTGCTCCTCTACCTCCCTTCTCATCTAGTCATGAGTATCAACCATCTCTGCTTCACTCCCTAAAACTGAGTGCCTGCCCATTCGCAAAGTTGGTTACTTTGTGGCTTACTCTGATCAGTTCATCTGCTTGATGTGGTCAGTTTCTTTTAACTTAACCTGCCTACTTACAATTCCCTTCAAGAGTATAGTATGGAGGCTGTGGAAGTATAACAGCTCTAGCCTTAATCCCTAAAACCTGTAATCCCACCACTTGGGAAATGGAAGCACGAGGATCCTTGGCTACCTAGAAAATTCCAGGCAAGCCTGAAATACATGAGACCCTGTTTCAGACAGAGTACAGTTTAGTCTGCAGTCTCTCTAAGGAGGCTCCACATAGGTCCAGAGGTGAGCAACAGCCAGTGAGACCCACACCATCAAGCTAACCATTGGCAATCTGCAGTCTGAAGAATAACAGCCCAGAGTAAAGGAGTACAGCTGTACTAGGTTTTCTGGCTGAGGACATAACCGGAAATGCACGTGCACACAGGAAAACACATGCAGGTACACACAATCAATTGCTGTGGTGATTGCTAGAACAAGCATGTTAGCTATAGAATCAGTCAATCATTTATTCTTTGAAGACATTTACTATGCTCCTCATCTGTCTGTACCAAGCTCTGTGCTAGGTTCAGAAATTTATCATTAAGACAAGATCATGTTGTCATAAAGCTTACCATTTGTCTATAGGGCAAATTACTCAAGTAATTCTAAAAATCTCTAGAGAATGCTGCAAAAATAGTGCCAGAACCTGAGGAAATGTCTCAGAGGCTCTCACCTCGAAAAAGGTGAGAGTTAAGGGTCACATATGGAGGCAGAGGAAAACAGAATTTGAAAAAAAACAAAAACTCACAAAAGAGGAATAGGGGAGGGGGGAGTAGCAGATTTGGAGAACTGAAAGGCAGCTGATATAAGCAGAACATAGCAAATAGCAATATTCAAACCCAAGTGTGGCAGTGTTTTGGTATGATACCTTACAACAAAATTACTTCATGGTACTTTAACAGATATTAGAAAATGATATAAAGAAAATTCACAAGTAGCAGAATTTAAAATCAGAGACATTGAGGGGCTGGAGAGATGGCTCAGCAGTTAAGGCACTGGCTGCTTTTCCTGAGTTCAACTTCCAGCAACCCCATGGTGGCTCACAACCATCTGTAATAGGATCTGATGCCCTTTTCTGGCTTGCAGGTATGCAGAGCACTCATACATAAAATGTAAATAAATAAAATTTTAAAAGACACCTGTGTGTCCACTTGCCAAAAAAAAAAGTGACACTGACCAGGTGGGGAAGCACACACTTTTAATCCAGTACTTGGGAGGCAGAGGTAAGAAGATCACTGAATTCCAAGCCAGCCAGAGATACAAAGACCTTGTTTTTAAAAAGAGGCAGCCAAGGGGGGGGGGGGGGGGCGTGCATGCCTTTAATCCCAGCACTCAGGAGGCAGAGCCAGGAGGATCTCTGTGAGTTCCAGGCCAGCCTGGTCAACAGAGTAAGATCTAGGACAGGCACCAAACTACACAGAGAAATCCTGTCTCAAGAAACCAAAAAAAAAAAAAAAAAAAAAAAAAAAAGAGGTAGCCAAGGTAACATTAACAAAGGCAAGGTCAGGGTTGGGGATTTAGCTCAGTGGTAGAGTGCTTGCCTAGCAAGCGCAAGGCCCTAGGTTCGGTCCTCAGCTTGGAGAGGGAGGGAGCTGACAAAATAACAAAAAAAAACAAAAAGAAAAACAAAAAACAGAAAAGAAAAGAAAAGAAAAGAAAAAGGCAAGGTCTTTGTGGCAATTTTTAAAAGGGGAGGGAAGCACAGGACGACACCAAACTGGCATGCTGCTGTATCCTTCTATGTAGGTGCCAAGAGGAGCACAGGTGTCACCTGAGAAGGTGCACTGATGGACAATGCTGAGAACACCAAGAAGGACATTCCTGGGGCAGATATGATCTCTGCTTCAATAAAGCAGAAAGAGGGGCTGCAGAGATGGCTCAGGTTAAGAGCACTGGCTGTTCTTCAGAAGCCACAGTTAAACTCCAGGCACTCAAATGTTGGCTCACAACAGTTCCAGAGGATCCAGGGAATCTGACACCCTCTTCTGGGCTCTACAGCAATTATATGCACATGGTGCACAGATATACATGCAACCCATACACATAAAGGGGGACATTTTTTTAAATGATTAATTTTTTAAAAATATTCTAGAGTAAAACTTTACCTGGTAAAAGAGTTCCTCTTATTTCAAAGGTGACCTGAGAAGGTGTCATTCTGATAGATTTATTTTAGAATTTCTGCTAGGAAAGAAAAGAAAAATAGTCACTAATTGTATACAAAAATAATAGTATTTTACCATTGGTACACAATGGGGTTAGGGGTGTTGTTCAGTTGATCAAGAGCACAATACCCTGGATTCAATCCCCAGTATCACATAAACCTAGCATGGTGGCTGTGAGAGATCAGAAGTTCAAAGTTATCCATGTTACAGTCAGTTGGAAGCCAACCTACAATATATGAGCCCCTGTCTTAACAAAGAAGGGGGTCAATGAGATGGCTCAGAGAGTAAAAGCCCCAAGCCTGATGAGTTTGATCCCCAGGACCCAAGTGGAAGAAAACTGATTCTTGAAAACTGTCCTTGACCGGCGCTCTATACATACATACACTTAAATAAGTGTTATTTAGAAAAATATTTATTTGACTGGGGTGGTGGTGGTGGTGGTGGTGGTGGTGGTGGTGGTGGTGGTGGTGGTGCCTGCCTTTAAGCTCAGCATTCAGAAGGCAGAGGTAGTCTTGATCTACAGAATTCAAGGCCAGCCTGGTCTATGAGGAGTTCCAGAAACCCTGTCTAAAAAAAATAAACAAACAAACAAAAATATTTAATTGGTTCACACCTATAATCCCAGCTCTCGGGAAGCAGAGGTAGGGGGAATCTCTGAGTTCCAGGACAGCCGGGACTATAAAGAGATCTTGTTTTAAACAAGCAAAAGATATTTAATAACTATGCAATTCTATGACAATTTTTTAAAACTTTTAAAATAACCTTTTCTTTAAAAATGTTTATACAATTTGATCATATCCACATCCTACTACCTCACTCCAGCTCCCTCTAGTGCCCTCTACCTTTTATCCCAACTTTATGCCTTCTCAATTCCCAGTACCCACATGGTGGCTCACAACCATCTGTAATGAGATCTGGCACCCTCTTCTGTATACATAATAAATAAATCTTAAAAAAAAAAAAATAAAAGTTCCAGAACAATCAGTTTCTGGCTGCTGCTTCTTTGGGGCTGGGGAGATGGTTCAGAGGTTAAGAGCACTGGCTATTCTTCCAGAGTTCCTGAGTTCAATTCCCAGCAACCACATGGTGGCTTACAACCATCTATAATAGATCTGGTGCCCTCTTCTGGCCTGAAGGGATACGTGCAGGCAGAACACTGTATACATAATAAATAAATAAATAAATCTTTAGCCGGGCAGTGGTGGCGCAAGCCTTTAATCCCAGCACTCAGAAGGCAGAGCCAGGCGGATCTTTGTGAGTTTGAGGCCAGCCTGGTCTACAAAGCGAGATCCAGGAAAGGCGCAAAGCTATACAGAGAAACCCTGCCTAGAAGAACTAAAAAATAAAAAATAAATAAATAAATAAAAACTTTGATAAGAAAAAGGTTAAAAAGAAAGGATACAAACAAAATATTCAAGTAGTCATTTCAGAGTCCTAATATACAAATTGATTGCATTAAGGAGGAAGTTTCCAGCTAGACTTAGTTTTGTTACACTTACTTTCCAAAAACCAAGAAGGTGTGGACCAAAAATATTGCAAAACAAATGTGTTCAAACTTTTTATTTTTAGGGAGTCAAGATTCTCTTGCCACATACTTTCTCTTTAGATAAGCAGCTGTGCTAAGTCAACCTATCTTTCCTAACCAGGCCCAGGTTAGTGTGGAAAGGAAAGAAAACCTATAAACAGAAAAAGCTCAACTAGAGACTTCTATTTTAGTAACAAAAAAGCAACTGGAGTCCTTCAGCACATCTTACAGAAACTAGCTGTTTGGTAAAAAGCTTATGAATCTGTTTCTAATATACAATGTTAACTTGCTACCCACACACATCCTTCCTCAAAATTATGTCTTTTCAGATTTTTTTCTTCATAGACAGCACACTCTGATTCTTTAAATTTAGTTTAACTGTAATCTATTATCAAAAAAACTCGATCTGATGTTCATGTGGCTACAGCATTCTCTCCAGTCAACATCATTCAAAATCACATCTCCCGGTACTCTGGCTTCTAAATCTCTTCTCAGTACTATGTCTTAACCAAGGAGAACATTCTTCCTCACTGCACAGATTTTATTTACAGAAATCTATACTTCTAAGGCTAAGATCCTTTGCCTTCTTATTCATATTTTCTCTCTAATTTTTCCTTCCCGCCTCCAGACTTAGCTAAGTACATTTGTTCACCATAGCCTACCTTAAATAACTAAGGGAAGGCAGGAAATTACTTTTTAAATATATACATATGCATAGACACACACATCTCAAGATAGTTACTAAGATTAAACGAAGAACACATTCTTCATATGGTTTACATAACAATTCAAATAATTATTCAACTATCCAAAAAATAGACTTTTGTGCAGAAATAATCCAGGTCTCTAAAAGAATTTCAGTAAAATCTTTATTTGGCATCATATCCCTTAATCTACCAGCTAATTTCATTTTATTTATGAATAGGGATGCTTCTAGAATCTAGTGGGCAGAGGCCAATAGTGTTGCTAGCATCACACAGTGACTGAGCAGTCCTCCACAGTTCAAAACAGCAATAGGTCTGAGGTCCTAAAACCTTATCTATGTGTAATACCTAGAGAGGGCTGGTAAGTAATCAAGAGTCCATAATTAATATTAGCTACACACTATGGATGCATCGTCACATTTACGCCAATTAGAAAATGTAATGCTGAAAGTTATTTTATAAATGTACAATATCATATATATTTTTACATACAGAGGTAAAACAAAATTAATAATGTGGTATCATGCTGTACTTGAACAGAGTCCCATATTTGGCAATACTGGTTTTGGTTAAAAAGTCCAAGACTACACAGGAGAAAACTTCTCCGTGAGCAAAATAATTTATAAAAACCTTATTTGATTTTCTGTGTCTAAGAGTAAACAAGATCTACTCATGTGAATATATCCTGTGCTAGAACTGTTCAAGAACATCTTCATATAAAAACAGTTCTAGATTAATTAGCCTGCTACCTGCACACTTCAATAGTTCTTTTAGGATAACTGACAAAAACCTGAGTATGATCCTGACCATACAAACATTTTCTAATAAGTAAAATGTTCATTGAACCACTGCAACCCTCCATTTAACAGATCCAAATTATATCAAGAAAGCCCTAAACCTAACAAAAAAAGATTTAAAGTTACTGATCTGGGGGGATGGGATGGGACTGTTTTTTCAAGACAGGGTTTCTTTTTGTAGCCCTGGCTATCCCAGAATTCACTCTGTAGATCAGGCTAGCCTCCAACTCTCAGATCTGCCTGCCTGCTTCTGCCAATCCAGTGCTGGGATTAAAGGTTTGCTACCACCGCCTGGAATACTGAATTAATTTTAAGGAACAGCTTAAACCCATAACTCAGCAATATGGTTGAATAACCATGCTCAATTTATTTGCATGTATGCGCAAAAAAAAAAAAAGGAAGGCAGGGAGGGAGAACCAAGGTATATGCGTGAGGGTCAAAAAGACAATTTGCAGGAGTCAGTTCTCTCCTACCATGAACGTCCTAGAAATTAAATTTAGGCCTTCTGAAATGGGGCTGAAAAGCAATCATCCCTTTCTGCTGAGTCTAACCAGCTTGTCAATTTTTAACAGTAACTTGAACTTTTACCCGGTGTTTACAATTCTAAACTTAAGGACAATCTTATAGAGAAGACTGCAGAGTTGGTATTCAGCCAACTATTCATCAATTGGCAATAACCAATTCAGTAAAGTAAGTCACTCGTAATTATTCTCACGTATTCAAACCAACAGCGGTACAAACTTAGCTCTAGCGGTACAAACTTAGCTCTAGACGCCTACTATATTAGGACAACCAGGAACAGTCTGTATATTTAATAAAAGAGAAACCAACAAGCTTTCAGTAGTGAATGAAATAGCTACAGCAAGTCGGCAGTGACCAGCTGCAGTGCGTGCATCACACAGAGACCGACAGACAGACAGACAGACAGACAGACACACACACACACACACACACACACACACACACACACACACACACACGGAAGGAAGCACTGATCCACCCCAGGAGAGAATTGAATTGTCCACTTGAATTGTCAAAAGTCAGCAATCTAGTTCAATTGTCACCTGGGAAGCTGCTTCAATGGCAGTTTATTTGACGATGGACAGAGGCCAAAATTTTGGTGCAGGACTGAAGCATATAGCTTGGCACCCAACTGCCTCCAAAACAACGGTGACAGCTTTAAAAAGTACCTTTCTACTGAGAATCCCAAACTTGACACATCTACCTTTATTTCTGCTGCTAAACAAACAAAAATATCCCAACTTGGATGGAGGTCTTTCAGCTATATAAAGTAGTAAAAAATTCTTGTCACCTTGCATACTTCGCTGATCAGACAGATAACCAGCTTACCAATCACCTTATTACACACTACATTTCTGGAGAGGTTTTTGTTGTTTAGGCTTTGGTAATTTCTTTCCAATACAACCTCCAATTTGTACTGTCCAGAGATAGATACTACACAGCACTTTCAGCTGAATTTGAGCAGTTATTTAACTTAATTTGCTTACTTATTTTTGAGGCAGGATCTCACTCGAAGCCCTGGCTGGCCTTAAATTCAGAGATCTGCCTACCTCCACCTCTTAAGTGCCTGGATTAGAGGTGGCACCACCAGGCCTGGCCCATTTTAACGTTATTATAAGACTGGGGGGTTCTTAAATGCCATTGTAACTTGTTTACATGAAAACTTTTCAGTTCCCCCTACCTGGCAAAATAAAGTTTACTCTTTTTGTTAAACGTTCAAAAGTGGACCTAACCAGTTTACCAGCTTGAGAAACAAACTGGAGATTTAAGCTAACCAAGGGTACAGGAACATTTCGTTTACAGATGAAGTATAAGTGGGTATTTTTAGCTAAAGCGTGTATTTCTAGCCAAAGGAACGTCTGTTTTCCTTTAAAACTAAGAAGCTGTTTCTAATTCTCCTCGCTCTTCCCTAGATTCCCACAGCTTTGATCCTCAGAATATCCTACAATCAAGAAACAGGTTAAGTGACCATATTGATTTCTGCTCATGTTGACAGGGGATCATTATGGCCCCACTTCTCAGACCTCCATATACTTCAAGCCAATATTTTAAACAAGAATGGATTTTTCACTAAGCAAGCAATTATGGAGATTTCATTAAGCCAAATTAACATTTTCATCAGCTTTAGACTTTAGACATTTATCCATTTCATTTTATGTTGATATTATTTTTATATGTATTTATCGTACAGTTTTGCTATATGCCAATAGTTGATTCACCCGCCAACTTTTTGTACACACTCTTTTGTGTTCATTAACTCTGGGTCCAAGTTTCCTGCAGCTTTCTTGGCAGATTTCAATTGTGTTTAACACACCGATTTCCCCTAGTACTTAAGCCAATGCATGCAGTTTACCTGTTTTCTTCTGTGCCGTTTGTTTCTGGATCATTGGGCAATGCGGGAAGAAAGACTAACAGCTTGTATCTATTTCGTTATGTAAGTGTTAAAAGTGTAACAAGCAGCAGCCTGAAGGGTAGAGTAAGTGGGTAAAAGCGGGGCGACAGGGGACAAGGAGTACGGAGGGGTCCACTAGCCCCAACCAGCCGGCTCGCCTGCTCAGAGAATCCCTGGCTGGATTCCCTGCTCTTCTGGCCGGACCCGGCTGATGAAGCCGGCGACGCCGAGAAAGAGAGGACCGCAACCCTAAAACGTCACCGACGACCGAGTTCCCCAGCAGCCCTGGGCTCTACCCACCCTCCCGTACTGTTCCCCGGAGTTCCTTTTGTGGGCACTAATTTTAGGCAATTTGGGAAAATAAGCAGCTGTCAAAACGGCGCGAGTCACCAAGCGCCGGCGCGAGGTGGCAGAGGTGGCGCCCAGGGAGGGAAGGAAGGAGGGAGGCACGGAGGGCTCCGGCTCCAGCTCTGCCGTCTCTTTGTTCCCCAATTTTCCGCCCGGTATTTCCGTGGCGGTCCTGGGTCACGCCGCTCGGAGGGACGCGGCAGCGCGGGGCAGCCGGGGCTCCAGCCGCGCAGCGCGGCTCCGGGACGCCAGGCCCGCCCGCCCGCACCTCCGCACGAGCGCCCGCCCGCACCGCCGCCCGCCGGCCCCCCTCACCTGCCGAGGCGAGCCGCGCCGCGCCGAGACCTGGGCCGCGGCCGACGGAGCCGAGCGTCAGCGCCTCGCCAGCGCTCCCTTAGGTGGCCCGGGGCAGCGCGGAGCCCAGAGACAGCCGCCTCTCAAACCGGTTTCAGCTGCCCTAGACTAAACTGCCAGCCCACCCCCCACGGGGCGGGGTCGAAGGGCGGAGGGGCGGGGCCTGACGTCACGCCCGGTCTCGTCCTGGCCAATCGGCGTTCGCGCGCCGGGGCGCGGGGCGGGGGCGGGGGCGGGGGGGGGGGGGGGGAACCGGGCTGCACGTTCCTGGAAGGCGGGCCCAGAGACCTGAGCTGACCAGGGAGGGTCCTGGTCTGGCTCATCTAAGGACAGGAGGTCATGAGGGTGCGGCTGAAATCCCAGCATCCGGGAGGTTGATCAGGGCAGGAAGATAGCGAGTTCAAGGCCAACCTGGGCTACAAAGGGAGCCCCTTGTCTCAAAAAGAAAGATGAGGGAGCCTGGTGTGTTCTGGAAACTTGCTTTCTTTTCTGTTTTTGTTGTTTTTGGTTTTTGGTTTTTCGAGACAGGGTTTCTCTGTGTAGCTTTGCACTTTTCCTGGAGCTCGCTCTGTAGATCAGGCTGGCCTCGAACTCACAGAGATCCGCCTGCTTCTGCCTCCTGAGTGCTGGGATTAAAGGCGTGCGCCACCAACGCCCGGCTGAAACTTGCTTTCTTTACAAAACAATCATACTTAGATCAAAACCCTAAAGCTGCCGGGCGGTGGTGGCACACGCCTTTGATTCCTGCCCACAGGAGGCAGAGGCATGCAGATCTCTGAGTTCAAGGTCAGCCTGGTCTACAAAGTGAGTTCCAGAACATCCAGGGCTGTTACACACAAAGACACCCTGTATTACAAAACAAAAATCATTAAAGCTGAAACAAGGGCCTTGAGATAGCTCAGTGGATAAAGGTTAACCACCAAACAAGACCTGAGTTCAACCCTTGGAGCCAATAGGGTGGGAGAGACCCAACACCCTTTGACTTCTATAAGCCCTGGTGCCACAAACATTAAATAAATCAAATAAATAAACCAGAGAGACCTTCCCTCTCCAGAGTTGTTCTTTGTTTTCTAAAACTATACTTCCTTCCCCCCACAGCTCTCCCTCCGTTTTCCTCCAGCCCCCAATCAACCACTTAGGTAACTTGGAAAATGTAACCGGGTTTCACTTCAATTGAGATAGTAAACATCAAACAACCACCTTTTCCTTTGAAGAGCTGTACTTCATTTCTCTGTTAGTCATACTTCAGTGAAGTTTTTCAAGAGTCTACTTCCTTTAAATGTTTATATAGTAGATCTCTATTCTTCTGTAATCACCATTTAGTCAAGCTACTATTGTGGAATATTTATGGCTAACGATGGCAGACCTAACCCATGCCCCTCCCCCAAATCCTCTTGAATTAATAACAACAAAACATCTGGGTCTGGTGCAGTTCTGTAATTCCAGAATTCTGGAAGTTAAGTCAGGATTGCTACAAGTTGGAGGCTAGCCTTGGCTGCATAGTGGATTCCAAATCAACTAGAACTACAGAACAAGACCCTGTCTCAAAACAGTAACAAAAATGGTTGGCCCAATACATCCATGAGGTCCACACTGGCAGATTCAAGCAATCACAGACAAGAAATAGGAAAACATGCATTTGTACTAAACATAGCCTTTTTTCTAGCTAATACAGTATAGGAAATACTTCAGAAGCATTTCCATTGTATTAGGTATAATAAGAAACTAATAGATGATTTCAGAATAAAGGAGTATGCTGGGCTTGAGACACGGTTCAGTAGTTAAGAGTGCTTGTTCTTTAGTTACCAGCACCCACATGGCAACTCACAACCTTCTGTCAGTTCAGGGGCTCCAATGACCTCTTCTGTCTTCCAAGGGCAACAGATATCCATGTGATGCACATATACACATACATGCATACAACACATACACACATATAAAATAAACCTAAAGTACCTTTTAAAAACAGGGGATATGCTTTAGTTAGATGAAGATATCATATTAATCATATAAGAAACCTGGGCGTTTTGGTAATCCTAGTTGAGTCCTGCAGCTAACCCCTACAGACTCTGAGGAATAACTGCTTACACATTTGAAGGATGGCCTAGAGCCAGAAACAGAGGGATTCTGCAAGATAGCTAGCCAGTAACAAGAGATGATTTACAAAAGAACCTGAATCCACACAGCTGAGGAAGGGGTTCCTGGGAACGTTTTATAGTCCTGCTGAAATGAGTGATAAATGGCGCTAGTTTCCACAAGAAAAGGTTATGAGGCCCGGCCTAGTAGCAGAGAGCTTAATTAGGAAGGAGCAGGGGGAGAAGAAACAGGCCTGGGGGAGAGAGAACAGAACACAGAAAGAGGGTGGGGTCTGAGTCGGGCTCTTTAAGGCACAGGTGGACCTACAGAGCTACACCACACATGCGCTGATTTCGTGACCACGCCTCAAGCATGTAGTTGTCAGCATACACTGATGACGTAAGACCCAAGACCCTTTGCTTTACTCCTGAACTGCGCATGTGCAGTCATGCAGCTGGAGTGAGGGCAGAATTCTAACACCTGCCTTGGAACTCTTTGATAGCATCATTTATTCCAATCACAATACGAGTCTGCCACCATCGATCCAAAAACAAGACCTGGCAGTGTGTTCCCTCTCCATGTGAGGGACATTATAATCCCACGAACACATTTTTCATGAGATTAATTTGAGAATTAACTTTATTATTATCACCAAAAGGGCACTGAGCACATTACATTTCACAAAAATACTTAACACTTGCCATTTTACTTGATTAAATAATGAAATGTATTCTGGATTGTCTGGAATCTGCACACAATCTCATTTTGTATGTTCATTTTTAAATGTGTTCATGGGAAAAGTTCTTAATTTAGGAACTAGGTCTGGATTTGTGTTCTGCCCATCTCTGTCTGTGACATTACAAATATAAATCTTCAATAAAAGATTTATTGCTATTTTGACTGAGAATTCCAGGAAGCCTGTTTACTCTCTTAATTTCCTAGAGGTGGGGTCAGGCTGTTTGGTGCTAAACTGCTCCAGTTTCAGTTACTCAAATTAGTTTTATTTGATTCAATTTTTCATATGCATTTAACATGAAAATAACAATGTTGACACTAGCTTTAAACAAACCACCAATTATTGCTCCTACTGTTGTTAGTGGCCTTTTGTGGCTACTATCTTACTGAGTTTAATATTGCAAGACTGTACTTTTGTCATAAATACTGATTTTTCATATGTGATGTGTGTATAAGTATGTACGTGTGTGTGTGTGTGTGTGTGTGTGTGTGTGTGTGTGTGTGTGTGTGTGTGTGTGTGTGTATTTCTTCCTTGGCAGTTATGGTTACTATCAGCTTTGTTTTGTGTGCATTTTTTTCCCTAGAAGTATTATGGCTTAGATATAAGGCTGATACTTATCTTTTGTCCCACATTCTACTATAGTTCTACTATCAGCATATTTATCATTCTCCACGTTATCAGTTAAGTGGTTTGTGTACCTCGTGGTGGCCCTGCTACTCCAAGGGAGTCCTAAATCATAGCCTTCACTGTGGAATGCGTCTCGTAGGTCAAGGCCTTTTGAACTTCTAATGCTCATGACCTGTGTTTACTTGAGAGTTTTACAAGACCTGGAGTATAAAATAGTTGAACAGGTTCTGCCAATGTGCAGGGAGGTGAGGAGTCCAGCCACATACTCCTACCACCCCGGAGCCACCTGCCCGTGGCTTTCCTCTGTAAGGGGCTGTATCCCTCACATTGCAAGTCAAAACAAATCCTTCCTTCCTAAAAAAATAAAATAAAACCTGGACAGTCGTGGTGCATACCTTTAATTTCAGCACTCTGAGTTTGAGGCCAGCCTAGTCTACAGAGCAAGTTCCAGGCAGCCAGGGATACAGAGGAACCTTGTCTCAAAAAAACCAAAAAATAAAATAAAATAAAAAGTAAAGTAGGTATAAAAATCAAACATTTATTGGCAATAAAGCATAAAGTAATTTATTTTAAAGTAACTCTTTGGTATACATACAGTTTTACTATTTATTAAAGACAGATGAAAAATTGTTTATTTTTACATAAAGATTTACTCTTGAGCTGAACATAGTAGCACACACTCCAGAGACAGGTGGATCTCTGTGAGTTTGGGGACAACCTGGCCTACATAGACAATTCCAGGATAGCCAGAACTGGGTAGAGAAACCTTATCTCAAAACAAAACACAACAGAAAACAAAAAAACAAACAAAACAGAAAGAATTAAATTTTGCCCAGGCCTGATAGCACAATCCTGCTACTTGGGAGAGTCAGCTGAGGCAAGAAAATCACAAGTTCAAGGCCTGAGGGGCCGATAGAGTAAGTTCAGGACCAGCTTGAGCAACACAGTGAGACCTTGTCTCCAAAGACTTCAGAAGACACAGCTCAGTGGTAGAGAGCCTGCCTAGCACATGCATGGCTTAGGTTCAACTCTCAGTACCACAAATAGATAACCCCAACAAAACTTGGCTGAACTTCGGAGCCACAGGATATAGAATAGCTTAACATTTTTCAGAGTTTATGGATATTTTAATTTTATTATTGCCCAGCTGAGAACACTTTTCTTAGTATGTATACATGTGTGATATATATGATATGTGTGTATGAGTATGCATATATCATAGCACACGTGTGCAGTTCACTCTGCTGCTAAGTTGTGTACTCCAGGCTAGTTGACCATAAGATTCTCCACCATTTTTCTTTCTCTTCCATCTCTCCCTAGGAGTACTAGAATCACAGAGGCCAACCACCCATCTGGCTTTCTTTAATTAAAAAAAAAAAAAAAAAAAAAAAGAGTATCGGAGATCAAACTGAAGTTACCAGGCTTGTGCAAGACCATGGAGTCATTCCCTGGATTTGGTCAGATATGGTGGTTCACTCCTGTAAGCCTAGCACCTGAGAGGCTGTGGCAATAGGATCAGAAATTCAAGACCATTCTTGGCTACTTAGGTATTCGAGGCCAATCCAGGTTTTAGGAGATCTTATCTCAGAGAAAAAAAAAAAACCATTAGAGTTCAATAGTAAGTAAAGTGTGTGCTTTGCATGCACAAAGCCCTGGCTTCAATCCCCAGCACTTTGGGGGGAAACACTTTATTATTATTATTATTATTATTATTATTATTATTATTATTATTTACTTATTTGTTGTCTGTTTATTATGTATGTATGTATGTATGTATTTATTTATTTATTATTTTTGTTTTTCCAGACAGGATTCCTCTGTGTAACAGCTCTGGCTGTCCTGGAACTCACTATGTAGCACAGGCTGGCCTCAAACTCACAGAGATCCACCTGCCTCTGCCTTCTGAGTGCTGGGATTACAGGCATGCACCACCACCACCCCGCCAGGAGACACTTTTTAAATGATTCAGCAATTGACTAGTTCTCATTTTATTTTATGGGAAATACTGATAACTTTCCTCAAAGTGAGCTACTGTTTTCAGAATGTATCCTGCCTGTGAACAAAAGAACTCTTAAAAGTGTTGTTACCATGCACTGGGTTTAAATACCCAGTTGCCAACTGCAGCTTGGCAGCCAGCCAAAGCGAGCTGGGACTGGACCCAGGGAGGCAGGGTTTCTTGGCAAATGTGGTGCATTAATTATGTGCATGTTTTTGATGAGAAGATTAGAGGCAATGTTTCTGCTCTCTATCTATTCCTGACATACAGATTCCCACCCCTCCTTTATCATTTTACCTATAAAACAAAAATGAGAGTGAGAACTGACACCACTTGGTGCTTATCTGCTGTATCTGCAGCTGGGCCCTCCTAGAATCAGGCTGCCAGGGAAAGAGCTGGGACACGGATCATCACACCCCAGCAGCAGGCCTGGCACACAGCAGTTGTAGATGCATGTACGGAGAACAGAGAAAAGTTCCGGAGACTGCTAAGGAAGTGTTAGTTCTAACCGTCATTATTTTATTATCAATGATAAAATAATGGTGATTGGATCTACTGGTTTTCCTTCCTTCCTCCCTCCCTCCCTTCACTCCCTCCTTCTTCCCTTTCTCCCTTCACTCACTCCTTTCCTTCCTCCCTCTTCCTTTCTTTGAGACTGTATCTCACGATGAAGCTTTAATTAGCCTGGGACTTGCTATGTAGAACAGACTGGACTGGAACTCAAGGTGATTCACTTTCCTCTACCTTCTGAGTCCTGGGATTAAAGGCTGGCTCCACTATACCCAGTTCATTCCCCAGATTTGGTACACTTCTGTAAGCCCAGCACCTGAGAGGTGCTGGTAACAGGATCAGAAATTCAAGGCCATTCTTGGCTAGATAGGTGTTCAAGGCCAATCCAGGTTATAGAAAAAAATACACACACACACACACACACACACACACACACACACACACACACACACACAGAGTTTCTCTACATAGCCTCTACATAGCCCTGCCTCTCCTGGAACTCATACTCTGTAGACCAGGCTGGCCTTGAATTCACAGAGATCTACCTGTTTCAGCCTCCTGAGTGCTGAGAATTATAGACATATACCATCACACTGGGGCTGGTATGATTTTTACACTTAATCTTATTTCGTGTGTGTGTGTGTGTGTGTGTGTGTGTGTGTGTGTGTGTGTGTGTGTCCCACCCACATGGTTATTAAATCCTCAGGGCCTTGACTGCATCACTTTTCCTTGTAACTCTCTCCAAAGAGAACACGATTGCACTCTAGCACATGTGAGTGACACTGACTTTATTATTCCTGCTCTAATTTATTTTTAAACATAACCTGCATGCACTGGGACTAAGCTCCTGTTATGGTGCAAACAGACTTGTGGTCAACAATTGCTGCAGTGCTTCGTCATAGAGAAAGTATTTCAGGGCAGATGAGATGGTTGGGCCAGTAAAGCCTGGCTGGTCACCACGTCTGAAGACCTGGGCTGAACTTCCAGAACCCACCTGGTAGAAGGAGAGAGCTGACACCCAAAAGTTGTCCTCTGACCTCGACATGCACCTCTAACATGAATCTTAAAGGGTCTTATAATAAAAAACCCAGAGTGAGATATCAGGGTGAAAGCTGAAAGATCAGAGAAGCAGATCAGCCAGCCTCTAGTTCTGACCTCTACGAAATCCTCAGCCTAAAGAGAGCTGAGTTCCTGTTTCCTCGCCCCTCATATGCCTTTCTGTGTCCTGCCGTATAACTTCCTGGGATTAAAGGCGTGTGTCACCACTGCCTGGTTCTGTTTCTCTCACGTAGCCCAGTGTGGCCTTGAACTCACAGAGATCCAGATGGATCCCTGTAAAAGCTTGCAGAGGTTTCCTAGTGGCTTTACCCAGCAGGACTGCATAAGAGGATGAGTGGGCCATCGGCCTGTGTACCAGGTGTTTGGAAGGGTCTCCATTTGGTTGTATCTAGCAGGGGGAGGCCTTTTTGCCTCATGCCCCTGGACATTGTTATAAAAAGCCCCTTCCCTTTTATTTTTTATTACCATGAAGAGACACCATGATCATGGCAACTCTTTTTTTTTAATTTTTTTTTATTTTTAATTATTTTATCTTTTTTCTATTATCAGCTTGATACAGTACAAATTCTTATCCTAATAGTGAAATGTCTCACTGAGGCTTGCCCAGTGATTGAGTAAAACCAAAACTCATTATAAGCCACAGTCATCCTAGGGTCCCCCCTGCTATGTAGCCTCCCTGGTTCTGTGGGTTGCAGTCTGATTCTTCAAAAATGGTAGGTGATTTTGGGTTTTTGTTTTTGTTTTTGTTTTTTGAGACAGAGTTTCTATGTGTAGCTTTGTGCCTTTCCTGGAACTCACTCTGTAGCCCAGGCTAGCCTTGAACTCACAGAGTTCGCCTGCCTCTGCCTCCTGCCTCCCGAGTGCTGGGATTAAAGATGTCCACCACCACCACCACCACCACCACCACCACCACCACCACCACCACCGCCCAGTTAAATAATTTATTTATTTTTATTTTATGTTCATTGGTGTTTTCCCTGCATGTATGTCTGTGTGAGGGTGTCAGGTCCCCTGGAACTGGAGTTACAGACTGTTGTGAGCTGCTATGTGGGTGCTGGGAATTGAGCCCGGGTCCTTCTAGAAGAGCAGTGAGAGCTCTTAACCGCTGAGGCACCTCTCCAGCCCCGAACCTTTCTTTTCAAGCTCAGAGCTTAGACTCTCAGCAGTGAGAACAGAGAGCCTGGAGTCCAGGCAGGGTGGGGTCTTTTTATCATAGCAGAGGTTGGGGTGAGGGGATTTCCAGGGTTTATGTCAGGGTTGGCTGACATTTTTTCTGGGGTGGAGGGGTCATTCTAGGGAATGTTTGGAATGCCAGGTCTTTCCTCTTAGATGCAGGCCCCACTGGGTGGGGTCAGCTTATGGCTTTTCCTGGGTCCAGGTGTTGCCTGCTAGAAGCTGTGTCTGGGCCTCTAAGCCTGTCATGGCAGCTGTGTGGTCAAGCTGTTTTGCCACCCTCCCCCCTTGCTTACTGAGACAGTCCCTTAGTTGTAGTACTTAGCAAAAGAATTCTGCACCGAAATCATTAGTAGTTAAGAACCATTCCCCACCCCCCCTTGGTAGATTAGTATTTCCTAAGAACATTTATATTACTTTATGTTTTAAATTTTCAATTTCTGGCTTTTTGAAATAAGATCATTCTGTAGCCCAGGCTGGCCTGAAGTTGTTGTCTTCCTGCCTCTTCCTCCCCAGTGCTAGGATTTCATGTGTGGCTCTTTTGTCTTTCAAATGGAGAACAGATGCATAAGAGACATCTTGCAGGCATGATCTTATTGGTCCTCCCAAGCATCCTTGAGATGGCGTTAGCATTTCTGAAAGGAATGAAGGCCAAGAATAAAGGCCAGTGAGGTAAATACTTGGCGGCTTCTGTCTGACTGACTGGCCTTACACAAATTCCTCTTTGTTATTTTCAGGTTTCTTTTTGATCTAGAAAATCAAGATAGAATCTGCCTTATCAAATGCAGAATCAAAAAAAGAATGCCAAGTGTGAAGGAGTTCTTGTATAAAGCACCTGGTCTAGGGAAATGAGAAATTAACATTTCTTTACAGGCGTTAAATACAACTATAAAAGACGCCTTAGCAATAGTGTGCTGGAGGTAGCTCAGGGGCTGGCTGAATACCCCTCCTCCGACCCAAATTCAGCCTTCTTGGATTGGGATCTTAGAGTTGGCCTCCATGGGGGGTGGGAACCAGGAAACACTACCAATCAGGGCCCTTCCTGAAGAGCCTGTTGTTCACTATTTCATGGCCACCACACTTCCTAGACTGAGTGAGGGACCATGGATTTGCTGCGCTGGCTAAAATTCAGATTTTTCTTTTCTTTTATGAGATCCACTGATTCATAACTTGGCTCTGCACGCCATGAGACCTGTTTTCCCCGGCTTTCATACATAGTAATTCCAAGCATGGGAAAGCAGCCCCTGAAAAGGATTTTCACTTTACAGCTGTTTCAATCTGATTAGGGAAAAATAATATACTTTGCACAATATATCTGGGTGTGGATGTGAGCTTTGAAACAACAACAAAACACAAAACCTCTATGCTGCCAGTTGCTGCCCAAAAGGACCCAGACTGATGATTTTTAACACGATTTTGTTTGTCATGCTTATGCCTTGTAGTAGCTGTTTATTAACCAGGTGCTAGTCTTTCTTCTACAGGATCATGTTTTGTAAGAACGGTTGACTTAGAGAAATTAAGATATTTTATTAGAATAATGCAGTATTAGCCAACATTATTTCTGTGGTTGACCTCCAACCCCTGAAAACTCTCTACTCCCTCTTTTTTTTTTTTTTTTTTTTTTTGTGTGTGTGTGTGTGTGTGTGTGTGTGTGTGTGTGTGTGTGTGTGTGTGTGTGATGTTTCAACCCACTCCCCTAACACACACATCTTCAATCCTCTGACCACACCACTGGCATTCTCCAGTGGTTGCAGCCTACAGCATCTGACATTGTAGGTCTGAAGCAAAAAAACAAACAAACAAAAAACTCTGGCTTCTGATTGATCACATAATTAGCCATGTGATCAACAGGCAGCCAATCAGCTTATCTCCACAAGTACTGACTGCTCAGTGGTTTAAAATTAAAGAAATGAGTTCTGTCAGCATTCTAGGGGCTGAGAAGTTCAAGTCACAGTATAAGCCGCAGGTACTCCCTCCGAGCGCTCTAAGCGCACAACTTCTCTAGGCCTGTGGTGTAGCTTTGGATAGTGTCAACAGTTTGGGGCATTCTTTGAGTGGTAGAAGTGTCACTTCAGTCTCTGTCATTTGGCAGCATTCTCCTTATGTATCTGTCTTTGCGGTGTCATCCCCCAATGTGTGTCTATCTGTTTTCCCTTTTTATGAAGATAGCAGCCATCCTAACTTGTGATCCACTCTTAATGGTCTAACCTTAACTTGATTACATCTGCAAAGACCCTGTTTCCAGGTCAAGGCACATTTACAGGCATGGGAGTTGGGACTTGAACAGGACACCACTCAACCTGTGAGAGATACTAAGAGTGTTATTACATAAGAGACTATACACTAAAAGCCGTAGAGTCGGGGAGGAGGTTGTAAATAACTAGGCCAAGTCCATCACGAGTCAAAAGGAGACACAGTGAGAACATTCATGTTGTGTAGAGCAGACAGTGAGCAGCCCCTGAAAACTAGAGAGTGTGGTCTGCATTGCGTTGCTGCCAGTGGCTCCCTCCCTCCCCTTTTACCGATCACCTCTTTCAGATTTCTCCTTCTATTTATAGTCTGGCTAGGAGCCAGAGAAAGAGGAGGACTCCAGGGGTCAGCCACCCAGCTACACAGCGAGCCATGGAGTAAGAGTAAGATTTACAGAAGTAAGAGAACAGGAAAAGCCCAGAGGCAAAAGGTAGTTAGAATGAGTTAAGGAAAGCTGGCAAGAAACTAAGCCAAGCTAAAGCCAGGCCTTGATAATTAAGAATAAGCTTCCATGAGTGATTTATTTGGAAGCTGTGTGGCAGCCCTTCCCGCCCCCCAAAAAGAAGAAAAGAGCCAAACAACAACCTACAATAAAGGGCCTTGCATTGGTTTCTTGATGAGTCACCGTGATCAAAATACCTGACTAAAAACAGCTGGAGGGAGGAGAGCTTTGTCTTGACTCCTGGTTTCAGAGAATACAGTCTGTTATGATGGGGATGGCAGAGCGGAGAATACAGTCTGTTATGATGGGGATGGCAGAGCGGAGGCAGAGGATCTGTCAGTGGACTGATGCAGAGGATTGGTCCTCTGTCCAGAAAGCACAGGAAGCGAGAGTAGGGCCAGAAGTAGGCATAACCTTCAAGGTCTCAGTCCCAGTCACCACCCAGTCTCCATTCTAAGAAGCTACAGTATTCAAAACTTCTGTTGGAGACCTGAACCTTCACAATATGGGCCTGTAGGGGACATTTCAGAGCCAAACCTTAATAGTCTTTGACTAAAAGAATAACCTCCCCAAAGTCAGTGTTTCAAACAGGTGGTGAGACCAATAGACAAGTTCCCGAGCTAAGGAGAACAATTAGGATACATAAGAAGGGTAATGAGACAAAGTTTTAAAATTTATTACATTTGTGTGTGTGTGTGTGTGTGTGTGTGTGTGTGTGTGTGTGTGTGTGTGTTAGAGGGACATTCATATGCCATACTGGACATATGAAAGTCAGGACAACTCTAAGGAGTGGGTTTGGGGATCTGAACTCAGGTTGTTAGAGTTTGTGGCAAGCACCTTTAACCACTGAGTCATCCCACTAATATCATAAAGACAAAAATACAGCATTGAAACTGTCCTTTCATAGATGTCTGTATTTCTGAGGGGGTCCTTATTTGTTTTGAGAGACAGGGTTCCACTATGTAACCTAGGCTACCCTTGGACTCATCCTCCTGCTTCAGCCTCCTGAAAGATGGGGAAATTACAGAACTATGCCACAATGCTTGATTTATCTCTGCTTTTTTGACAAGGTCTCACTCTGTAGCCTAGGCTGGTCTGGAACTCACTATATACCCCAGGCAAGCCTCCAACTCACAGCAATCCTCCTCTCCATGCCTTTTAAATGATGGGATTACTGACAGGAGCTACCATGTTCTGCTATCTCTATTTTTTATTTTCTATTTTATTTATTGTGGCAGTCTGTGGGAGTCCAGCTCTGACCTGCTCCCACCTATTGAAGGAGGAGAGAGGAATTAGGAAATATTAGGTAGAAAGATAGAAGAAGACAATAAGAAAGACAAAGACACAGAATAGCTTCGGGAGGGCCTGGGTCAATACCCAACAGCCTCAGGCATTTATCCAAAAGGGCTTTTTATACAAATGCTGAGGGGAGAGGCAAAAGACCTCCACCTTACAAGATCAAAGTACACTGTACAGCCAAGTGTAGACCCTTCCAAACACCTGGTAACCACGCCTGTGGTCAAATCATACATTTGATTGTATGATTATACAGCCCTGCTCGGTAAAGCAAGCTCAGATTCTCTGACCCTGAATAAGCTCTCACTAGGAAGCCTCTGTGAGTCTCCACAATTTATTTATATTTTATTTATTTTGCTATCTCTACTTTTAAAAGAGTAAAATGCCCATTAAAATTGTGATGAAATCCCAGGATAATGTGGCCTATAATTTTATCTACTCAGGAAGCTGAGGCAGGAAAACCGTAAGTTCAAGGCCAGCCTGGGCCACAGAATAAATTTAAATCCAGTTTAGAAAACTTAGTAAGAACTTGTCTAAAAACAGAAAGTAAACCAGGGCTGAGGATGTAGCTCAGTGACAGAGCACCAACCTAGTGTGTGCTGTAGGTTCAATTCCCAGTCCCCCACCCTTACACACACACACACACCAGGGAAGAGAGAGCTCACACTTAAAAGCTAGACTTGGTAACACACACCTGTCATCTCAGCATTTTCTGTCAGTCTGGGTATAAAGGAAGACCCTGTCTTAAGAGAAGAAGGGTGGTGGTGGTGGTGGAGGAGGAGAGTGCTGGGGATGTCTTTCTGTATGCTGTGAATGTGTTGTTCTGATTGACTGATAAATAAAACACTGATTGGCCATTAGCCAGGCAAGAAGTATAGTATAGGCGGGATAAAGAGAGAGGAGAATTCTGGGAAAGGGAAGGAAGGCTGAGTCAGGAGACGCTGCCAGCCACCCCCATCATGAGAAACAAGATGTGAAGTACCGGTAAGCCACAAGCCACGTGGCAACTTATAGATTAATAGAAATGGGTTAATTTAAGATATAAGAACTGGATAGCAAGAAGCCTGCCATGGCCATACAGTTTACAAGTAATATAAGTCTCTGTGTGTTTACTTAGGTCTGAGTGGCTGTGGGCCTGAGTGGGACTGGAGAAAACTCCAGCTACAGGAGAGGTTGCTTTTAAACCCAGTGCGGTGATACACACCTGTACTGTCTGCATTTGGGAATGGAAGCAGGAGGATCCAGCATTCAAAGTCATCCTCAACTACACGAGTTCCAGGCCAGCCTAGGCTAAAGACCATGTGTGGGGAGGGGTGGGGGTCGGGTTGGGAAGAAGCTGGGCATGGTGGTGTGCACACCTTTAATCCCAGCACTAGGGAAATAGAGACAGACAGATCTCTTTGAGTTTGAGGCCAGCCTGATGCACAGAGTGAGTTCCAGGAAAGCCAGGACTACACAGTGAGACCCTGTTTCAAAAACATAATAATAAATAAAAGAAAGTGTGTAAGTCAGTGGTGTGATGGTACATGCTTAAGAATGGGCTCCAGAACATTAAAGCATCTGAAGTGTTGCATGTGCCAATCATCCTGGTATAAATATTCCCCACAGCCATCTCCAGCCACCAACATGGCATCACTGAATGTTGAGATAGAACAGGCTGCACAATAGAGTATCAGATTCTCTGAAAAAACAACTGGCACATAAGCTGGAGCCATGTAGAGTAAGCTGGGAGGCAAAGAATTGGGGCACTTATTTCAACTCCAGCTCTTATTGTTAGAGGGCTAATTCCAGGGGCATAAGAATTCCACCTGCTGGCTTGCCTCAGTCAAGGCGGTGACCCAAAAATACTTGCAGGCAGAAGAAACAGGAACATATAACATATAAAAGAATTGTGTGCAGGTGACTTCCAGGGCAGGCTGAAGGCAGGAATATACTTCCTGAGAAACATGGTTCCCCTCCTCAAAATGGTACTGGGAACAGAACCCAGGGCTTTTCACACATTAAGCAGGCAATGTACCAATGAGCTATGCTTCTAGCTCCAAAATCTGGAGACCAGAGTCAAAGAACGTTTGTACTAAGTCCTCCTAATGGGGAACTCTGACTGGGCTGTTCCTTCAACTCCCAAGTTCTACAGTTCTGAGCATTCCTCAGAATTCTGAGTAGAGCTGTTTCTCTATAGCTAGTTCTAGTTCCTTGAAGACTCGGATACCTATCTATTGGGGTGACTATAATAAGATACAATGGACCAGGTGGCTCACAAACAACAGAGTTACTCCTCATAGTTAGTTCTGCAGGCAAGAAGTGCAAGATCAAGGCACTGCTGGCTGATGAGGGCTGCTTCCTGGTCCCTAGATAGTTGTCAAGAGTCTCCTATTATAAGGGCACTAATCCAAGTGCAAGGGCCCCTCCCTCGTAAACCAATAACTTTTCCAAAGTCCCACCCCCTACTATCACCATCTTTTGGGTTAGCATTTCAACCCAAATACTCTACAAATTGTAGTTTGCAGGGCCATCAGCTGGGAAGTCTTGTTTGATGTGATTGTGACTTGATAGTCCCAAGGACTTGTGATTCCACAGCTTTGATGAGCTCCAAGTGATATCTTCGGCATCTGTGGTACCGTCCATTCCATGAAGTTCTTTGGCTGGAGAATGTTCTCAGAAGAGCCAGGTGTGGTGGTGAATGCCTCTAATCCAGCATTTGGGAGGCAAGGGCAAGGAGATCTCAGTGATTTCTAGGCCACCCTGGTCTACACAGCAAGTTATAGGTTAGCCAGGGCAACAAAGATCATCTCTGGTTTGCCTCTTGCACAGATTCACTGGGCTGCAATCCGGGATTTTAAATTTGTTTGCTACAGCTTTACGTTGTCTTACTTCAAACCCTCTACAATTATGAAGTCACTTTCAATTTCTGGGACAATATTTACACAAAAATTGACCATAAAACTTCAAGACTGTGTTCAGCACCTTTGGTTCTAGTTTCCTTGCTTTAGACACGTCAGCTGTTGAGAGTCTTGCCCAAGCTGTTCTTTGACTTTCAATCCCCCTGCCTCAGCCACCTGAGTGCTGGGATTGAAGGCATGCACACCAGAGTCTGGCCTTTGGTTGCAGTTTCACTGTCCTTCCCCCACATTACGTCTGTGGAGACCTTGGATGAATCAGCTGTTGTGGTTGGAGTTCAGACAGCAATACCCCAAGGGGAAGGTCTCAGAAGCAGCCTCGGAAGCGTAAGGTGGTTTCTGCCCTCCCCGTCCCCTCTTGTTTCTCCTTTCCACCTCCAGGAAGACAAGCCACAGAAGTCTGAATTCTTTCCCAGGGCAGGTCATAGAAGCCACAGGGCTCAAATTCTCTGTGATCCTCTTGTGTCAGCCTCCTGGGTGTTGGCATTGCAGGAATGCACCATTATGCTGGGCTCGAAATTGGTGCTTTTAAAAGAATGTAAAAATGGCCTCGGTTCTCACCTTCTCCAAGAATAAAATCACCACTGGTTCCATTCCAGTGGCCCCAGGCTTTCTGCAGAAAGAATTGGGTGTTTACCTTTCTTTGTCTCTGACCCATATCTGTCAAGAGGGTTCTGGAAACACTTGGTAAGATTACTAGACCCATTGTGCGGACATATGTTTGCTCCAGTGAACACATTCTCAAAGCAGATCTTAGATTCTGTTAAACTTACTCTTCACACTCTCTGACGTCACAGCTGCTTACCATACTGGACGGCTTCAGCTGCTGTGGCTTGGGAGTGGTGACTCTGTCGTCTGTCATTTTCAGCAAACATTGAGACTTTTACTCAATGTGAGACATGGACCACATGCTTATTTCTCTAATTAGAGCAGCTTCAAAATAGTGAGTGGATGGAGACTGCAATTAAAGGGACCATACTGACACCCCTAGTGTCATCTCCTTGTTTTCTGAAAATAAATGTCTAAGTCTTGGCTGTTAGTTAGGACAGTCCACCTGCCCGGCCCAGGGTTACTCAGATGCATTCACAAGTGCATCTCTTTGTTAGCCTCAGGTCCTTGCTGGAAGCTTACATTGAAGAAAAGCATCCTGTGCTTCTCCACTTACCTGAAGAGCAAACTTTCTCATCATGACTTGAGATCATAGATTAAACTATATGACATTGGAACTCTTTACCAAGTCAAGAACTAGCCCAAGGATGGGGGTTTGATCTGACCAAGAGGGCACATCCAAGTGACAGAACACCAGGCCTGGAGGTGTAGCTCAGTGGTAAAACACTGCCCAGCACATGTCAGGCTCTATGTTCTACTCCTCCACCACATACACACACCACAAAACAAAGTAAACAACTACAAAAATCATAGTGGGTTGTTTTGAAAGTGCCCAATACTGTAGCGTGAATTCTGATTGGTCTTAATAATAAAAACCTAGAGTCAGATATCAGGGTGAAAGCTGAAAGATCTGCAAAGCAGAGCAGCCAGCCACTGGAAAGACTTCTTACCTCTAGGAATCCTCAGACTGTAAGGGCTGAGCTCCTATCTCCAGCCTGCCTTATCACTTCCTCTCTCTGCCCAGTTATATTACTTCCTGTTTCCTCCTTCCAAGGACTGAGATCAAAGGCATGAGATTCCAAGTGCTGGGACTAAAGGTGTGTGCCACCATTGCCTGGCCTCTAGTGGTTAGGTCCACTTTATTTGCTAGAGGACAAACAAAATATCACCACACAATATTGTTCCGTGCTCAAGAAAAAAGTTAATGATAAAACCAGTTGATATTTCTTGACAGGGTTTCTCTGTGTAACAGCCCTGGCTGTCACTTTGTAGACCAGGCTGGCCTCAAACTCATTGAGGTCCTCCTCCCTCTGCCTCCCAAGTGCTGGGATTAAAGACATGCGCTACCACTGCCCTATATTTCTTCTTAAATGTTAGCCATCTACACACTTTTGATAAAAAGTTTCTCTGGGGTATTGGAATTCCTGGCCACTCCCACAGCTACATGACTGAAGTGCTGTCCAGTAGCTAAATAAGAGGCTAAGTCATCCCGGGGCCTTATGTCCTACATAATCTGTGTGTTGTGTGATCACATAATCTATGCGCATGTGTGGCATAGCTGTGTAAGCCCACATGTGCATGTGTGCGGGGGTGGGTGGTGGGTGGGTGGGATCCATAAAAAGCAGGTCACAGACTCCTCCCCCTCTCCCTCTCTCTCCCTGCACAATCTCCATAGTCCTAAGCACATCCTCTTCTGTCTCCTTCCCCTAATAAACTCTTATAGTGGGTTTTGTTTTGCCTCTTGGCTTTTCTAGCATGGTAAACAGCACTGCTTAATGAATAATATTGTGCACATGGGGCACTGAGCAAAGAGCTACAAGATGGTCAATAGAACATGGTCGCCCCTGTGCTGTTCGATGCCACCACCTCAAAACTGGGACTCAGTGCAGCAGTGATTACATTGAAGAGACACAACTATGGATAAAACAAGGTGGTTGGGAGTTCAGAGGAGGAGACACTTGTGACCAGTCATTAGCTTTTGTCGGTAGTGCCCCTGCCGGTCCCAGTTGTGGTTACTGTTCTTTTACAAGTGAATTTAGTTAGGTAACGTATTGTTCTAGGCAAGTCTTTAGGAACCACACCTCCATTCTGGACTATTGTTTGCCTTTAAGATCAAATCCAGTCTAATGTAGCTTAATGGTGATAGAATGCTTGCCTTATGTGGGGGGGAGAGAGGAACCACCGAATTCTACTCCTACACTACAAGTAAATGAGTTAAAAGGCAAACAAATAAAGCCAACTTTATTAAATGCCTATTCATCACTCCTTGGGTGCTTGATGTCTCTTCATGCCCTGTGGTAAAATACAAATCATGCATAAGCTCTACTGTTCTCTTACTCTGTTCCTGGCCTTGGGAAACAAAGCTACAGAAAGTCACACAGCCAGACAAACAGCTCCATCACACACAGAAGCCCAGTAGCCTTCACAAGGATTCCTACTGTTCCTCTGATCAATTCCCTCTTTCATTTCTTGGATTAATTTTGCTGCAGAACAAACTCTGAAATGTAGTGGCTTCAAACAACCATTTCATTATCTCCCCCAGTGCTGTGGCTGACCAGGCTCAGCTGGGAACTCAGGATTTCTCACCGAGCTGATCCTGACTGGACTACATGCTCATGATGGCTTCTTTGCTCATGCGTGGTCTCTTAGATGGAATGGCTAGAACAAGAATCTCTATTTTCACCCTCCTTTCTACATGGGCTTCCTCACAGCATGGTGCACTAAAGAAAGACATCTCACCTGGTGACAAGCTTCTGCTGGAATGGCTATTCTAAATTTGCCACAGTAATCTAGTTCAATAAAAAAAAGTGGGGCTTTTGTTTGTTTGTTTGTTTGTTTGTTTGTTTACATCTAGGGAGGAAAGAGGCTCTAACAAATACAAACTAAGGGGTGTTTTGATTCTAAAGCAACATTCGGACTTATTCAAGGACATGTCAGCATATTCTGCCTTTTCTACATCTCAAAACACATTTATGTACACAATAGTGATTTCCCTTCAAACCCAGTACATGTAATCCTAGCATTTAGGAGATGGAGGTAGAAAGATCAGGAGTTCAAGGCCAGCTTGGGTTCCATAAGCTTTTCTCTGCCTGGCCCGGTCCCTCGGCCACTTTTAAAATATTCACTCAGAGGCTTAATATTAATTACAAGTGTTTGGCCAATGGTTTAGGCTTATTACTAACTAGCTCTTACAACTTAAATTTACCCATTTCAATTAATCTATATTTTGCAACATTGCTGTGGTGTTACTGGTCTGCTGGCATCTTGCTTCTTTGGTGGACGCTGGCTTCTGCCTTGACTGTTATTTATTACACAGCAGTGCAATATTATTCATTAAGCGGTGCTGTTTACCATGTGAGAAAAGCCATGAGGTACAATGCAATCCACCATAAGAGTTTATTGAGTGAAGGGAACAGAAGGAGTGTACATAGACCTATGGAATGATTGTACAGGAAGAGAGGAGGAGGGCTAAGTGGAACCTGCTTTTATAGGTTCCCCCTGCACATGCGCATATGGGCTTATGTAGCTACACCATGCATGTGCATAGATTACATGACCACAATGCTTGAAGATTACATGATCACAAAGCACACAGATTATGTAGGACTTAAGGTCCTAGGATGACTAAGCATCCTGCCTGGCTACTGGACAGCACAAATGCACTCATGTAGCTGGGGGAGTAGCTAGGGATTCTAACATGGACTCCTCCCTTCTTTCTCCCTCTATTCAGTTTGGATTTCCCACTGCCTTGCCATAGGCTAAAGCACAATTTATCAACCAATGAGAGCAACACATATATACAGTGTACAGAAGGACATCTGACATCACATCTGTCTCAAAAACAAACAAACAAAGCATGCTCATTACCTATGCCTTGGATCCCTCACATCTATTTTTCTATTTTCTAAAATGTACCTGTTTCATACCTGAGTTTGAAAAGAAAATCCTCAGTAATATATACAAGCTTGTCTGGGAGGCTGTAACACTGTTCCCAGCAATTCAATCTCAGTGAAGCGCTCTGTATCTACCAAGTTTACGAGCTGCTCCGTGTAGGCTCTGGCTTAAGATCTCTCAGGAGACTGCTCTCAAGATGGCTGCCGGGCATCTAGCTATCTGTAGCTCAGCCAGGGTCGGAAGATTCATCTCCATGATGGATCTTGGTCCCTGAGAGGAAGCTTTATCTTCTTTCTGGTCACCTCTCCACAGAGTGTTTCAGTGTTCTTTTGACATGGTGGCTGCCTTTCCCGAGAGCACAAAATCCAGAAAAAGCAAGTGAAAGGCCACTGTGGAGTTTGTGGCCCAGTCTTGGGAGCCGTTCTGTGTCATTTCCACCATTTCCTATTAGTCGCCTAGGTCAGCTGCCGTCATGACAGGGACGAGACAGTTGAGTGACTAGTCCAAAGGAGACACAACATTTAGGGGAGAGAACGATGCAAGGATGCAGCATTAGGTCCAGAGCAGTCAGAAAGGTGCTGATTTAGTTCCTGGATCTGGGAACAGGGTGAGACAACTCAACCGTGGGTAGTCCTTGGCATGGCTGCAGAAGATAAGTAAAAACAGAGGGGACAATTCCTCCTTTTTCTGTGATTCCTGCACGAACAACAGAAGCAGACTGTCCATGCTCAGTCATTCTCTATTTCTTGGCTGAACTACAAGGAGAAGAATATTTCTCTTGAAATATTAATTGGTTTTCTGATGACAGAAAGGTATTTTCAACTTCTAACAAGAAATCAGGGTCACCAGAATGCTCTCCTCACTCAATAAGGACGCAGCTAGGAAGCTCACGTGTGCCAATATCATTAAGAGGTAACTTTGTGGAACAATCGTGTCCAGGCTTCGCGCTGGGATGAAAGGACATGATTTTTCTAGTGAGGCCTAATTGGAAACTGAAGCCAAGTGGACTCTGTGATCAAAACAGGGAGGGAACACACCAGGTTGCAGTCTGACAACAACCTTAGAGCTTTGTTCTTTCACAATGTGCAGAGAAGCAAAAGGCCTTAAAACTGCTTTCATCTGGGCCCGAGCTTTTGGAAGGGTGCCCTCTCCATTCAGTCTCCACTTCCCTCTGGCTGGCTCTTCCCCGTCACCTCACCTAATCTGCTTTCATCATAGGGAGCCAGGATGTCTGTGTTGCCCAACCCCACGCATGTTTCTGTTTTCGAGTTTTCTTATCTAGGCAATGCCAGTCAGTCAATGATCACCCACTGTTTCTGGAAATGTTCTCCTAGTCCCAGGAATGTCCCTTTCTCACTGCTTGCCACATCTTTGGCTATGTGTGTACCATCACTATTCAGCCTCTGAGTGTCCTTTGGGTCCTATCTGTGTTCTTTGGTGTGATCTTATCCAGTTCAATAGCTTTGATGGCATCAGATGCCACAATGCTGAGATTTTTGTCTCTAGCCCTGATCTTTCCCTGCAGCTTGAGATAACTATATCCAAACTGTGTTGCTGATGTCTTCTTTAGTGAATCCACAGCCATCCAGATGTGCTACCTGCTGCTCTTGTTCCTTACCGTCCAAACCTGTTGCTCCACCCAAAGCTTTACCTGTCTTGAAACAGCACCATCTGTCATTTAGATGCCCTGCCTAGGATTGTCTTTCCCCTCACTCTCTGCATCCAAGACATCCAAGGTGCTATCTATTCTCTCTCCAAAGCCCACCATAAACATGGCCACCTCTATCACTGCCCATCTCCTGCTATGGTCAACCTATTCTTATCACAGAAAATTAGATTATATGAGAAAATAAAAAACCATTTTACACTAGAGTCTACACAAAACATTTTAATGGATTCCTACTACACAAAGAATTAAAAATAAACTGACACATGTACATGATGGAACATATCTATAATACCAGCATTTGGGAGATTGAAGTCCTCAAGATACTGTCTCCAAAAACATTAGATAGGTAGGTAGATAGATAGATAGACAGACAGATAGATGATAGAAACTTGCAGAGCCCTCTAAGTTGCTGCAAAAAGGGATTCTTTTTTAAAAAACTGTGTTTTGCCCTCAGCACTCAGGAAACAAAGGCAGGCAGATCTCCGAGTTCAAGTCCAGCCTCATTAACATAGAAAGTTCCAGGCTACCAGGGCTACATAGTGAAAATTTTTAAAAAATTAATTTCTAAAAATTATGTATGTGCATATATGTCTGTGTACATGAGTGCTGGTGCCCACAGAGACCAGAGGCATTGGAACCCTGGAGCTGGAGCTGCAGGCACTGTAAGCCACCTGACGTGGGTGCTGGGAAATCATCTTGGGTCTTCTGCAAGAGCTTTTAGCTACAGGGCTAGCTCTCTGGCTTCAGGAATTCTAGCCACCTTCCCAAACTCATTTCATGTCACTGTCTTTGGCTCACAACACTAATCCTGCCCAGCCAAAGGGTCTTTGCATATGCTGTTCCTAGAAATCCTTCCCCTAATTTTTTCTCTTCCTCTGGGTCTTAGCTTATTACTCCCTCGGAGTGGCCTCCCCTGCCCATCCTATCTGAAATAAGTCTTTCTGTTCCTTTATGACTTGACTCTTCTCTTTCCATCACCGCAGCAAACCTCATAGTCCTAAGGCTAGCCCAATTTTCCCACAGCTGAACAAATTGGGTGTCTTAAGGAATGTGTTAGATCTGAAAAAAAAAAAATAAGTAGAAAACAGCAAGTCTCTTTCCTGCCTGGAAATCCTGCTGCATGTATCTGCCTATGCACAATACTCAAATCTAAATGCTGATGATAAGATACATTGGCACATGACGATAAAGATGAGGATGCTCTTGGGACCCTTTCAGTGAAACCCAGTTCCTGTTTTGCTGTGGGCTGGGCCCTCCGTGACACAGCTGTACTCAACTGAGCATGGAGACCCTGGAAGAATGTTCTCACGGTAAGGCTCGTTTCCTGTGTTTCTCACTAGAGTCTGTTGTTAGTCTCCTTTTCTCCTTCTTTAAGACCAGGGTCCCAGGAGATGGACACAGGAACAAGAAAGGAAGACTTGAGCACAGCTTAAATGCTATGGGAGTGCATGAATGAAACTCCAGATTAGGTTCAGGCACTTAGAAATGATTACAGTTCCGGGAAATGCAGCGTTCTAGAGCCACACCAGTGCAGCATCTCATTTAGAGCCTGGGAAGGCATTTAGAGTCCATTCAGAGTACAACTTCTCAAGACAAGACCCTTTGTAATATATACTGCGCTGAAAACAGGTCCAATAATAATGCTGTTTAGTTTGTTGTTTGCTTTTGTGTTTTGTGTATATTGCCTGCATTCCAGGCTGGCCTGAAAGTTGAAATCCTCTTGCCTCAGTCTCCCAAGTGCTGGGATCACAGGCATGCATCATCACACCTGGCATAATTATGCTTTTGAAGTCACTTGGCATAAATGTTGATCAACAGTCAAGTTTTCAGCAGAACTGAATAGCATGGGTACGCTTCACCTGCTTCCAGCATTCAGAAAAGCACAAATCACCTTCATTGACTTTGTTGATCCTAATCCTCTACTTCACAGGGGAGCCCCCAGAGAACTGTCCTCCAAGAAAACACACAATTTCACACGTGTCAGTATAATTTTATGAGCTTGGGGTATGACTCTGTGGTAGAGTGCTTGCCTATTGTGGGCAAGGACTCAGGTTTGATCCCCAGCTCTGGAAAGAATTAGGAAATGAGAAAGTCATGAAGTGGTGAGTGGACATATAAAGTTCCTCAGGAAGAACTGTATGTTTTGAGGAATGGAGCTGTGCTAGCAAAGCATTTTTACATAAATAAACTGACTTTTGCATCAAGAAAAAAATGAGTCGCCAGATACCACAAGGTCAAAGATCCCAGGCTCCCACGTCCTTGAGGAAATGAACCCTGTTTATATTAATTTCTCTAAGGAAGAGACCTTAGTGTAGAGCTGAAATCCTTTTTATGTTTTCTCCTGCCGTCTTTGTGAAGTTTTGATTCAGGACTCAGCGGAAAATGCAAAAGAAACATTAGAACTATTGCCATTATTAGCTTGTAATGCTGAGACCTAACCTTGGGCCTCAGCAAATTCTCTTCCATCAAGCTCCAGCCCCAATCCAGAAACCTTAACTAATTAGTTTTCTTTTCTTCTTTCCTTTCTTTCTTTCTTTTTTTTTTTCTTTGACAGGGTCTCACTATGTAGCCCTGACTGGCCTGGAACTCGATATGTAGAGCAGGCTAGGCTCAAACTTAAGAGAGATCTGTCTACTTCTGTCTGCCCAGTGCTAGGATTAAAGGTGTGTGCCCCTACACCTAGTCAGAAACTTTAACTTTAGCATAAAGGCCAGGTTATTGAACTAAGAGATTTTTAGACTAAGAACTAAGAGATACAGCAGACTGTATCTCAAGACTGTTTTGTTTTTTGTTTTCTACTTTGTGAGAGGAATTATTTTTTGTAGGAGATAGGGGCTTCCCATTAAGCCTCTACCTGCCCAGTTCCTGCTCTTCATCTTCATCTGCAGCCCAGGCTGCCCACAAGCTCTCGACACCCTCTTGCCTCTGTCTGCTCAGTGCCGGGGTTACAGTCATGAGGTACCCTACTGGCTTTTGTCCCAGTGAACTTCTCTGTGAGACATCACATCAGTCCCATCTCTAACTCGAAGCATCTGGTAAACTGGAAGTTACAAAAAGCCATGAGACACAAACACGGCCCTCCTTTTGTTACTCAACAGTGGAGACAGGATGCTTGCCACATTGTGTGAGTCAGCCAGATTGGCCAATCCCAAAATCCAGCCTTCTTTAACCGTGTCCTGTGGGAATGGGCCTGCTCCAAGCTCTTCCACTGTTCGGAAAATAAAGCAAGACGCACAATACACATGTTCCAGAAGGACCTGGAGAGGACCCGGCTATTGTTCACACATTCTTCCCATTGTCTTCTTCCACTTCCTCTTCCCACCTTTCTGACAGAATTAGAGTTATTTAAAAAGATATTAATATAGATTTTAAGCCTGAAAGTTAAGAGAAAGACATTCAGGAAGAAAGCAAGACACGCCCGAGAGTGTGGGTGTGGGCTCCTTAAAAGGCTCCCCTAGCACATTTTCTTTTCTTTCTTTTCGGTCTTTCGAGACAGGGTTTCTCTGTGTCATTTTGGCACCTGTCCTGGATCTCGCTCTGTAGACCAGGCTGGCCTTGAACTCACAGAAATCTACCTGGCTCTGCCTCCTGAGTGCTGGGATTAAAGGCATGCGCCGCCGCCGCCGCCGCCGCCGCCGCCGCCGCCGCCACCACCACCACCACCACCACCACCACCACCACCACCACCACCACCTGGCTAGTATATTTTTCTTTTCTTTTTTTTTCCCTTAGTCCATACATTTTATTATTCTGTCAGTTTTCTCTCTACAAGCTTATACTCTGCTCTCATATTTAGCTCCTTTCTTGCCCAATTTCTCTTTACATTTATCAGTTGTCCCCAGGCTCTATCTTAATTCCTTCATCTAGTTCTGTCCCTTCTAGGTTCTCATCCATCTAGTTCTTTCCCATATCAGCTCCTCTCCCATCTCCTTCTCTCATCTTTTTCTTCCTCCTCTTGTTCTTCCCCATCTGGCTCTTCCTCATCTTCTATCTCGTTCCTCTAATACTCTAGCCCTTCAATGTAGTTCTTCCCCATCTCAGTTTGTTCCTCTCAAGTTTTTATCCATTTAGTTCTTCCACTTACAAGGAGTAATCCCTTGGCAGTGCAAAGCCAGGCTTCCAGGGTCAAACGGAGGGGTGATAAAAATCACATAGAAGGGCAATAACCGTTCATTATCATTTGCAACCCCAAAGGGAAATGACCAATGGGGAAATGAATTAACTAAAGGCTAAATTTGGGCAATATCTAAGAAGAGGGATCTTATGTGCTCAACCATAGTCTATTTTTCTTAAAAAAAAAAAATCACTGACTAGTCTTTTATTTTGGAGTTGATGAACAGACTTGAATTTTCCTACTTTCAGAGCTGGAGAGAAGGCTCAGTGGTGAAGAGCACAGGCTGTTATTCCAGAGGATCCAGATTTGATTCCCAGCACCTGCTGCATGGCTGCTCACAAGTGTCTGTAACTGTAGTTCTAGGGGATCCAACACCCTCTTCTGGTCTCCAGGGGCACCAGGCACACATGTGGTGCATAGATATATATAGGTAAAACACTCATGCACATAAAATAATATTTTAAAGAAAAGATTTGACTTAAAAAAATTTTCCTACATTTTAAAATGACTTACTTAGAAAACAATCACCACTTTTTTTTTTTTTTTAAAGATTGGGTCTCATGTAGCCCAGACTGACCTCAAAGTGGCTGTGTAGCCAGGAATGACCTTGATTCCACTTCCAGAGTGCTGGGCTTACATGTGTGGATCACCACGGCTGGTTTATGTGTTGATGTCGATCGAACCCAGAGCGAGGCTTGCCAGGCAAGCTCCCTACCCACTGAGTTACATCCCTAGTCTTCCATGTGTCTGTTTTAGGCAGCAAATCTGAAAGAAAAGAGCTTCCCCTCTACAGCACACCTGACAGTTACATCATCCCAAACCAGAAGGAAACCACCGGGATGTTGTCAGTAGCAACTGTTTATCAGTAGGACAGACATCAGTCCTTCTCAACTTTTACTGTGGTGACACTTGGACAGGTTCTACTTCCCTATTCTCTTGACAAGGCCACAGTGTCAAAACACTTCCCTCTTGCTTCACTTGGCTCATTAGCTTCAGTAGAAACCAAAACAGAGGAGGAGACAGTCATGGAGGAGATGGGCACGATGGTGAATATCTGTGACACCACACTTAAGAGATAGAGGAAGATCAGAAGTGATCCTTGGCTACACAGCAAGCATCGCTTGGCTACATGAGACCCTATAATCCTCCCCCACTCCCCTCACAGATGTGGGAGTGGCCCACATCTGTAATCCCAGCACGTGGAAGCTGAGGCATAAGATGATGAGGTTGAGGCCAGTCTGAACTACACAGCAGGTTAAGGCTAGCCTAGCCTACATAGAGAGACCCTGTTTTAAAATGTTTTTTTACTGTGCTATTCCTGGTCTCCCCTTTCTGGTTGGTTTGTTTTCCTTCCTGTGGTCCTGCACCCAGACCCTGCCAATTCATTGCTCTTCATCAGCGTTTATTCCTGAGTGAACTCAAAACCCCTGCCTGGTGCTGGAGAGATGGCTCAGTAGTTAGGAGCTGAACTGCTCTTTCAGAGGCCCCGAGTTCAGTTCCCAACATCTATGTCAGACCGATCACAATTGCCTATAACAACAGCTCAGTTACAAGGGGGTCCAAACCTTTGGCTTCCACAGGCACTCAGATGTACATAGCCACAAACAGACACGGGTGGGAATAACAATATTAAAATCTTTTCAAAAGTTATAGATTGAACCCCAGCCCTTGTCCAAAAAGCTTGGTCTTGAGTTCTGGTCCATTTCTTCCTAAGCAGCACATTCTGCTGCCTGACCTGGAGCAGCATTTTACAGTTCTTTCCAGAAAGTTCTTGCCTATATCTTTGCCTATATCTAGAAGAATCCCCCCATTTTCCTGTAGTAGTTTCAGCATATCAGATTTTAAAGTCTTTGCTCCATATTTTTTTCTTGTTAAAGAAAGATTTGTGTGTGTGTGTGTGTGTGTGATTGTTAAGCCAGAAAAGCGTGTTGCCTCTGCAAAAGCACTGAGCAGCTCTTTAGCCAGCTGAATTTACCTTTGTGCAGGGTAAAAGATATGGCTCGGGAACTAACCCCAGAGACAGACAGATGGGGTACACGAAGTTAAAGAGATTCTATACAACAAAGATTCTGTACAAACAAAACATCCTGTCTGTCGTCAGAGGGGACACAGCCTGCAAACAGAGTGGGGAGAAATCTCCGAGGGCTGTACTTCCGACACCATGTTCCTGTCTTCTGCAGGCAGGGGTCCGGCCTTACCAGTTCCTTTGCTGGATAGAGTGGGGTTTATTTTTAGTATATGTCTTTAAGACCTTCCTCAAAAACTGGGTGTCTGGAGCTGACTGTGTTTCTTTCGGGGCCCTCTATTATGTCTTTGTCTGTTTCTGTCCAGTAGCATGCTAACCGTCATTAGGGCCCTCTGGTATAACTTGAGGTCAGAAAATGCAGTCAGCCTAGATGTACATGAAGAGTTAATCTAAGCATGACTGCATACACACAATGGAACTTTAGTCAGCCATAAAGAAAAAAAAATGAATTTTGCAAGAAAATGTATGGGTCTGGATAGATTAAGCTCAGCAATTTAGACTCAGAAAGACCAACACTTCAAATTCTATGTGGATCCTAGCATCTAATTTTTGTGTATGTGTGTTTATGTGGGAGCTAATGTGGGTACAGACTATGACCCCCACCCCCCCAAAAAAGGGAGCCATGAGAGGGGACGACCATGCTGTAAGGAAAGGAGATGGGGAGGGTAATGGAACACATCTGGGAAGGAGAGTACTAGGAGCAGTGGAAGGGCATGGTGGGGGAGGGGCTCAGAGGCTGGAGAGACCTAGGAGCGGAAACCCAAATTGGGCAGGTATGACCAGCCATAGCTCCACCTGTGACTCTGTGTGCTCAGCAAAACCCTTCAAACTGCAAATACACATGGACACTGGGTGTGGTGGCTGCCTGTGATCTGGGGAAATGACATAAGGATCTGGTCCTGCCTTGGCCCCGTGAGACCCTGTCCTAAATCCCCTTCCCCCTACACAAAAACACCAGCCAACTTTCAGCACAGTCTGAGTCTAAATATAAAAGGAGGAAGTAAAATGTTTTCCAAACACACCCTGTAATTTTCGAAGTTGCCTCTTTCCGAAGAATATAAAATTTCACCTTTTTACATAAGCAGCATTGTCTCCTTTCTGTGATCCGCCTCGCCCTTCCCGGATCGGCTTGTAACTCTCAGGCCTCAGGAGTATGAAAGAGGTCGGTGACCAAACTGCTGTCTCTCCACAGCTGCCCTCAGCAGCACAAAAGAGACCCAGCTGAAGCGGCTCGCCCAGCGGCGTGATACAGACTGTTCTAGATACCTCGAGACACCCAAATCCATGCAGTGTGTGTGTGTGTGTGTGTGTGTGTGTGTGTGTGTGTGTACCACATATCCTGTATACATTCTGCTTCCTGCTCTCTGGAAACAAAGAATCTTGTGACTCAAAGCTGCATTCAACGTGTCTGGTAATTCAGAGTAAATGAAGAGCTATCGAATTCTGCATGAGCTACACAGCACTCTTGAAATCCACCAGACAGGTTCTCCAGTAATTTGATAGTGATAATGATAGTGCTAACTACACAGACTTCTTAGGGGTCTCCAGTGAATTCACACTTGACACAAACACACACACACAACCTCTAAGTAAAGCATTACCATGGTACCCAGCACACAGGAAGCTTTGGTTATGAGTATGTAACTGTCTGCAGGGTGTTGTTTTCCTTTCTGTTGCTGTGATAACACATTCTGTGATAAAGCAACTTAGGGTGTGGGGGGCTGGTGGTAAAGGGTTTATTTGGCTGATAATTCCAGGTCACAGTCCACTACTGAGGGAAATCAGGCAGGGACTCTAGAAGGACCTTAAAGCAGAAACCATGGAGGAACATTGCTTGTTGACCTTACACACAGGCTCAGACTTAACTTATTTCTGATGTAGTCCAGGACCACTTGCCCAGGGAATGTTACTGCTCACAGTGGACTCACCTGCATCAATTAACAATCAAGACAAACCCCCATAAGCATGCTTGCAGCCCAGTCTGGTCTGGGCAATCCTTCAGTTGAGGCTCCCATCCCGGGTGAGTCTAGGCTGTGTCAAGTTGATACTTATATGCTAACTAGAAAAATGGATTACACATTTCCATCTTTTTTTTTTTCTGAGACAGGGTTTCTCTGTGTAGCTTTGAGCCTTTCCTGGAATTTGCTTTGGAGACCAGGCTGACCTTGAACTCACAGATGTCCGCCTGCCTCTGCCTCCCGAGTGCTGGGATTAAAGGCGTGTGCCACCACCACCCGGCCACATTTCCATTTTTAAAAACCCCATAGGGCAGTGAGATAGGTCGGTAGGTAAAGGTGCTTGCCACCAAGCACGAAGACCTGATTTCAGTCCCTGAGACCCACAAGGTGGAAGGAGAGAACTGACTCCCGAAAGTTGTCCTCAGATCTCTAAATGTGTTGGCCCTAGCACCCACACACCTACATATACACCCCCTAATAAATATATATAAATAAAAATACTGCAGCTTTGCTGGGCAGTGATGGCGCACGCCTTTCATCCCAGCACTCAGAAGGCA